>NC_000068.7:49796714-50096714 GCF_000001635.26 Mus musculus | reverse complement strand
GGTGGGGGCGCTCTGAACATAACTACCTCTGCATATGATGCTCAGAAAATACATACTACCCCTGAATATGGCACTCAGAACATACATGCTACCCCTGAATATAATGCTCAGAACATACAAACTACCCCTGAATATGACGATCAGAGCATACATACTACCCCTGAATGTAGCTCCTTGGCAGAATGCCAATGCCGCAGACACAGTAATCTCTCCTGCTTTCTCCCATCCCCTCCTGCACCTGCTCCTCTGAAGCATGGCTGTAAACACTTCAGAAGGATTCCACTGACCTTCCTGGGGGTCATGAGACCCTTCTGTGAGCCCTGCCTTCACTATATGAAGAAGGGAGCCATTCTCCTGAAGATGCAGGTCACAGAGTGGTTAGGCAGTCCTCCCTCAGTCCCCTCCAGTTAACACCATTAAATCTCCAGTTCCCTAGACATCTTTCTCCATGACCTTCCACTCTTCATCAAGCTTAGCATAAAAACAGTTTTAGGTGTTGCTTTGTGTCTTTATTTCTACAAAAACTATTACATAAAACATGGGTGTTTTTATCTTATCAGTCTCTTGTCATGAGCACCTCAGCCACAGGTGGGCAGGGGAAAAGTTTCCTTCCCTATACTATATGAGTTTCCTATTGTGGTTGCAACAAATCGCCATAGCTTAGTGGCTCCAAAATGGCACTGACATCATCTTACTGTTCTAGAGATCTGTCTTGTTTAGGGTTTTACTGATGTGAACAGACACCATCACCAAGACAACTCTTGTAAGGACAACATTAATTGAGGCTGGCTTACAGGTTCAGAGGTTCAGTCCATTATCATCAAGGCAGAACATGGCAGTGTCCAGACAGGCATGGTGCTGGAGGATCAGAGAGTTCTATATTTTCATCTGAAGGCAGCAAGAAGAAGACTGACTTCCAGACAGCTAGGACTAGAATCTTAAAGCCACAGAATCTTAAACACCCATAGTGACGCACCTATTCCAACAAGGCTACACCTACCCCAACGAGTCCACACCTCCTAATAGTTCCACTTCCTGAGCCAAGCATATACACACCATCACAAGATCAGAGGTTTAACAGGGTCCAGCTGGGCTGAAATCAAGTGTTGACATCATTAATTTCTTTCTGGAGTTTGTAAGAGTCCTCTGGCCGCACTTCCAAGCTTCTCCGTTCTTGGCTCCTGGCTCCTTCTTCTGTCCTGAAGCAACCCATTCCAACCTTGGCTCCTTTAGCTCCCTCCTCTTCCTGCTTCCCTCATCAGTCCCCCTCCCTGAGTGCCTCCCTCTTTCATTGAGCACATGATGAAACTGATACCTTCCTGTGATGGTTGTACTTGGCTGTCAACTTGACTACATCTGGAATTCACTAAACAAATTCCCCACCAAAAAACAAACAAACAAACACTGGGCACACCTGTGAAGGGTTTCTGCTAAATCATTTGAATGGGAAAGATTCACTTCAAACCGAGTTCTGTGAGGTAGGAGGGCACACTTTTAATGGAGATATTTCGAGGTGGGAAGACCCACCTCTAATCAGGACCACACCTTCTGCTGGAAGCCTATATAAAGGAAACAGAAGATGGAATCTCTCTCTTTGCCTGCTTGCTCTTGCCCTTACTATAAAGTCCATTCCTTCACTAGCATTAACACCTACTTCTTCAGAATCCTACTGAAGACCAGCTAAGACATCCAGCCGTGTGGACGGAACAACCGCTGAATTATTGGACCTTCCATTTATAAGGCAGACACCATTGGATTAGATAGAACACAGAACATAAATCATTCTAATAAATCCCCTTTCTAAATGTAGACAGAGATTCATTCTTTAAGTTCTGTTACTCTAGAGAACCCTGATTAATATGCTGCCCCATCTCAGGATCCTTATCATCCTATCTGCTGAACCTTCTTCTGAGGTCACATCACCTCACACACAGTCCAAGATTGAGAAGTGGACATCTTTGGGAGAATCCTGATCGATCTACCAGTATACAACAGAAGCAAGGAGCTTAGGGGGGATAGATATTTGAATACCTTGGATCTGATCCTCAGACCTTGTATCCTTGTCCCCAAACAGCCTATGGTATCCCAGGTGTGTACAGAAAGAATTCACAAACTATGAACTAAAACAGACATTTAAAAAGATTAGCAATCCTAGTCTGTCCCTTGAGGCCTGGAGAGAGGACAAAGTGCTGAGGGGAGGGTGGTCACAGAGGTGGGACATTTATCTCAACTAAGCAAGGAAGAGGAATCTCACAAAGTGCCACGCAATAATACAACTAGAGTGCCAAGCCATGTCATTTTAAAGAGTGTTTTTCTCTTTAACATATAGATTACCTGAGAAGCTGCAGGTCTGGGAGAGGCTCTGGAACAGGAATTTCTTCACTGAGGAGATTTTACATCTCTAAAGGAAGTCTCTCCTATGGACTCCAGAGAAGACTAGGACAGTGGAAATCAAGAACTTGAAGCTATAAAAAGCGTTTGTGTTTGCTTCCTCCTTTTGTTCTCTCAACCAGGATGAGAAGGGGGTCTCCAAGTCACCACAAACTCTCATCAATGGGGAAGGCTCTGGCTTAAACCAGCACAGCAAATCTTGCCCTACGTTGTGTTTTTCTTGGCCCATAATACCACCACCAGTGCTCTTCCTTCTGTGACTCACTTGAAGATGTGCCTTAGGCCTGAATCAAAGCTGTTTCTAAGAACTGCTTCTTTCTCTGGGTCTTTCCCATGTATGTATGAGGCATACACATAGCAAACTTCTGTTGGGTTTTTCCTTGTTAATCTGTCTTTTTCAGTACTGGAAGCTGTTCCAGTTTAGAATTGGACAAGGCAGAAGGAACCTTATTCCCCTACCCTGGACTACCCTGGCCACTAGCATGTTCTTCATTTATGATGAAAACAAAAAACAAAAACAAAAGACATTTTGGGAGAGGGCACAAAAAAGTTAGAAATACTGATGGACCAGTAGGATTAGTACCTAGAAAACAGTGAGAAGAAAAACATCCAGAAAATATTAGAGAGGAACATGAGGGCCTTATTGTGAAGGGCCACATCAACACAGAGGTACTTTATGCAATAAGGCTGTTGATTGTGCTATTTTACTAAACTAGTGGATGCAGATTCTCTTTCAATAACCATGACTCCACCAGCACTGGGCTAGGCTTCAAGTACCAGGCATGCTTTCCTTTGTTGAATGAGTTTTAAAGTCCAATTAAAGTGCTGCTGGTCGCCTCCAAGAATATGTGTACTTTTGTCCTCTGTTTTTATGTCCTCAAATACAACTTTCCCTTTAGTCTTTAAGATGTGTTCATGCTACCAGAATAACAAATTAGGTTTCTTTGAAAATACATGGGAGTTAGGGAGGCAGGGGGCATGGGCATTACAGGAGCCTAGAGAGAGATAGAAGAGGCAAATAAGTAGATTCTAAACTTATTTCAGATAAAGAACTATACATGACATAATGCCCTAATGAGGTCAGTGATATTGAAGGCAGTATCAGGCACAACTTCAAATTCTCTAGTGGCTTCTATAGACTACAGGCAAAGGTTCTTAATGTAATAAAGGTAGGGATTCATCACAGCCATTTGGAAATTTTGAAGATTACTAATGTATCATTTTTTTTACCCACTATAAGATTCTTATACCTCCCCATGTTAACAATAATAGGCTATAAATCTGTGATCATAGATTGAGGATATATAGCAACATAACAAGAAATATTACTATTTAGAATAAAATTTATACTCCAGCCTGATCATCTGTTTCTCCAGTTGGGTTGTCTTCTATCTTTTTTGTTCCCTGCTTTGAACTACCAACTCCTTTCAATGCTCCATCCTAGCCACAGTCAAACAGATGTCTTCTCCCCAGTCAACACCCTGCTTTGATACTGTATCAAAGTGATACTTACACTCTACTTGAGGCCATGATTTCCATATCTTTATAATTGTAGGTTTGTTACACATTTATCTCCCCACACTGAGAAATAATAATTGATGTTTGGTTAAATGAATGAATGATATACTAGATGAAATAGCAAGTATATTATCTGGTCTCACCAAATCCATTTACATTTCCAAAATCCTATTGTGTTTACTTGCTATCAATAATTAAGAACTTTTTAAGGTGGCGATTCCTTTTAAATACATTACAGGATTTAGGGAGCATAGAATAAATCATATATACAACATGTCAGTAAAAATTGATTTATTTTGGCACACATGTGATACACATACTCAGGCCCATACAGCTTGAAATTTGACCCTTTTTTGGCTTTACTTATTCTGCTATTGTTTCAAAACAAAGACCGCGGTGGAGTGACGAGTAGGAATTGAATTATCCCTACCTTAAGTTTCATGTAGTAGTGGGATTTCTACATGGAACACTAAAATGATAGATTATTTCTTTCTGCTCCATCTGTGTTGAAGCAAGTGCAGTTTTATGCTTTGGGGATACTTAATGGCTTTATCAGTCAACAAGGCCAGAGAAGCAGCTCCCAGCCGGCATGCTCCCCACTGACGGCAAGAATAAAGTAAGCATGTTAACGTGTTGGTGAGGCTGTCTCTGACATGTGCATCTATTAGACGGCAACCTGCGAAAGACTGTCAGATAAGAAGGCAATCAGTTCTCTCTCCAGCCTGAAAGACAATGGGCCTTCTCTGCAAAAGTGCTTCCTCTGTGTGTGGATCGCAATGCAAACACATCAGACAGAGAGAGGCACAGGCTCTTGAAGTTAACGCTCCTAAAGCTCTCTCTAGCGCGGTGCTCTAAGTCAAGGGTTAGATGCCAATCAGGGCAGGAGAACCAGGCATGAGCCGAGAACATGAGATTTAGAAATCCACTCAAATCCTTCAGGAATGCATCATTACTGAATGGCTGTCAGAAGCAGAACACAAGTGACTTCAGACCCTTAATTTAGAAGGAGGACAGAGAAGAATGGCTCCTGATTACCCTACAGAGAATCTGGCTAACTTGTTTAAGAGCGGAAAGTTAAACGGCTTGGGAAAACTGTCTCAGGCTCAAGTCTCTGCAAATGAACCTGACTTAAAGCAAACAAACCAGGAAACAAAACTCGCAAGCACAACTATTACATGCTCTACCTATGTAAAAGATAACATCTCTGAAGGAAGTCAGGAAACTTGGGCTCATGACTGGGCTATTCATCTTGAGAAAGAATTTTAGCGCATCATCTCCTGAACCAGTAGCGGATGGCGAACCATGCTGCTTGGCCTTTTCTTCTGCCTCCTTCTCGGCCGCCACCTCCCTCAGCTTTACAAAGAGGGTGAGGCCAGTGGAGACAGAGGGAAAAAGATCAGAGAAGAGTTGCCCTAACTCACCAACCCGCCCCTTTTCTTCCACATAGGATGTGGCTCACCTAATCATGGCAGGGGAAGTGGCATTCAGGACAGATCCGAAGAGGCCAGGCAGTCACGGCTGGGAGGGAAGGGGGCAAGTATGCATGAATGGGAAGGAAACTCATGGGTGTCATGTTCCATAGACAGAGATTCCTCTGTAATACACAGAAAAGGGACCACCCACGACTGGTGCACACTAGTGCCTGATGCCAACTGTGGCAATGATTGAGGTTGGTCAGACCACAAGTTAGTCTTCCATAGTGGCATAAATCATGAGAGTTGCCCATCGCAGGGGCATCTGATCACACAATTCCCACATTGCTTGCATGGTCTACAATTAAATATATGAAACAAGCAGGCAGAGAGACAACATAGGACAGATATAGATGCTGGTCTCTGCTGAAGAGGCCCAGATATAGCCCCATTGTAACACTATTACTATTTCAAACTATTATATCTAGATATAATACTTTGTATCTATTTCTAACACTAACTGTATCTATTTCGCTATCTGTTTCTCCCTTCAAGTGGTTTGGCATATCTGTGGAACTTGTTAACTGATATGGAGGACCCTGTCCATTATGGGATTCACCAGTCCCTCAGCAGAGAATCCTGAACTGTGTCGGAGGGGAGAAATCAGGGCAATGAGAGCAAGCAAATAAGTGTGCACACATTCATTCGTTCTCTCCCTGCTCTTGACTACGGATGCAGTGTCACCACCTGTCTCCAGCTCCTGCAACTGTGACTCCTCCACACTGATAAACTGTAGCCTGGAACTGTGAGATACAATAAACTCTCTCTCCACTAACTTGCTCTGGTCAAATTACTTTGTCATGCCAACAGAAATGAAACTATAACACCACCAAAAATAATAGTCTATCATTTTCTAAAACTATACGTAAGACTTATGAAATGCTTACATTAAGACTTTCATAAGCCATATTAAATGCTTGCATTAAGATTTATTTGATAATAATTAGAAGACTATGTCTTATGCAATCAATTGAAATTAACACTGAAAGACATTTAATTCCTACCACACCCATGTAAACAATATATTTCAGCAAAAGGCAATGTTACCAAACATGTATCACAATATTAACCACTGTAATAATCATAGAAGCTTTCCTGGTAATAGACTGATAGTAGATTGTTCTACTGGCCTAGAATATTTAAAACACTCTGAATTAACATTAAACATATCTTTGAAAAGATTAAGTCATTTACCAGAAGCAAATTTTGTCCCACAGGATGAAAATGTAGGCAACAGGGAAGTTTTAATTAAATAAATTCTAATGTTCTTGATAACAATGTCTCAACAAATACTTCAGAACACCTAAGTACTCTGGACTCACACGTGTGTGGTTCCTCAAACCCCCTGTATGCTCCAATTTGCAGGGCCAAGGCAAACACAGCTATGAACCGTTGAGTGGGTACAGGAAGATCAATTTCCAGCTTGTCCTACCATTATATAAGCAATCCCTCTGAGGTTAGCATCACCAGGTTTGCGGGCCATTAATATTCTTGAGCTTCAAGCTTGAAGGAGATTGCCATTTTCAAAAAGCAAAAGGTCATCTGTATTCTCAAACCCCTTACACTGCAAAGAGGGACAGGGTGAGCGTGGGTAGTGGAGGGGATCAGCCTGACCTTGGGGTGTTTCAATCAACACAGACACACTCCATCAGGCAAATTCGATTACTGTACCATAGGACATCACTCTAGTCCTAGTCTCTTGTTTCACTCTCATGGGCACTCGGAACCTCAGCATCAAATAGTTTGCTTCTTCAAATGCTACAATGAAGCCACAGATTTGGTGTGAACTATCAGTGAACTCAGCCACCATCATTACACGCCCCCGTTTGCCCGCTTTAGACACTAGTGCAATGTTCATGAAGTGAGCGCTGGTGGTGTTGCAGAGCATTTGATCACACTGCGACCTCTGAGATTGTGTTGGAATTTGCTTCTGGTTGTGAGGTTGCTCAGCCCTTAGCACATACATTTAATCCTTCTGGCTGGAATACAAACACACCCTTAAACCCTAACAATGAAGGTAAAGTTAGCTTGTAGGAGGAAGCAGCCATGTTTGAAAGGAATGTCTAATTGAGTGGCAGACAAACTGACGAATGAGAGAAAGATATGCCCAACTCTCACAAGAAGAAAGAAGAAAGGGAAGCTATTTGCGGTGCAGGGCAGAGACAGAAGTGAAAAGAGGTAGACTTACCAGGAAAGTTGTACAGAGACAGGTTGCAGAGAGAACAAGCTGACACAGGTGAAGACAGAATGAGCCAGAGAATGAGAAGGAGCCAAAAGAATAGAACAGATTGCCAGAGTTAGTTGGAAGTCAAATAACTGGAAACCAAGAAGGAAGCAAGATTGAATCAATCATCTTGGAGAGGAGTTTGAGCCAGAACAGCTAAGTTGAACCAGCCAGTCAGCCAGCTCCCAGAAAGAACAAGAAAGTGTGAATTTATTCAACAGCAAATCTCAAACACTGAAAACTTTCTAGGCCTAGATAAGATTGTAAGGGGGCTAGAAGCTTCCAGGACTAGGCCTAGGTTAGCAGATGGAGGCAGTAAGCCTCTGAGATGACAATTAGATCAGGTAATAGATACTTCAACATGGTGGTGTAGGGTTATCTGGACAAGAGACACATGGGCCTTCGTTTATATCTCTTTAACTAACTGAGTCCTTTTTCCTAGTTATTCTCTTTCATGCCTGACTTTAGAATAGAACTCACTTAAAAGGGCTGGAGAATGGCTCCAAGGTTAAGGGCACTTGTTGCTCTTGCAGAAGACCTGGGTTCAGTTCCCATCACCCACACAGTGGTTCATAACCATCTGTAACTTCAGTTCCAGGGAAGATCTGATGCATTCTCCTGAACGTCACAGGCAACAAACGTACAAAGGATGCACATGCAGGCCACACATTTATATACATAAAGGAAAATGAATATTTTTTTAAAGGAAACAAAATACAGCACAAAATTCAAATGAGCTTTTCTCAGGTAAGCTTCTCTCTAGAAGGGGGAGATACCCCACATGGCTTTTCATCATAGCAGCAATCCTAGTCTCAAGCCCTAACACTGTGGCCACCATCTGTGGAGATCCCTAGCTTTAGATATCCATGCTGACGAGCCAGAGGAAGGAGCCTTTAAAAGGTAATTTTTAAATGGGTATATTTACATTGAGGGAGTCGAGTTCAAAATTCTAGTCACATATGAGCAATTTTCACAGAGGGAGGAGTAGCCGGATGTTCAGATGCATTTGCCTCTCATTTTGAAGTAATTCATCTTTAAAATCTCTGTGAAAATCCTACAGAGCTGCCCAGAAAATGGCACCAACCATCTGTAAGTAAAAACACTGGCTAGCTCTAGTATATATCACAGGTTCAAAGCACTTTGGCACCGGCAGATTGAACGTGTTATTAAAAGAATTTAACTGCAAGAAGAGCTCCCATAATTACACAGCAGCTGGTCTAATGTTGACAAAACAACTTTTAAAGGCTTTCAGAAGCCTTAAAGGCTAATCAATTAAAAAAGCATGAATAGTAATGGGCACCCTATCCTGCACTCTGCAAGTGACATCTCCTGAAATACAGTGAGGTTTCCATTCTGGAACAATAATTTCTTCTATCCTACAATTAAGCAGAACACGTGAATAAATTCGAGTTGTGTCTAGGTGAGATGATTATACTTAAAATAACTCCATAAAGCCCAATTATAAACATTCAACCTAACGAGCGCCTCCACAGTACACAGCTATTACCAAAATGCCAACAGCTAGTGGCAAAGTTTGTGCTTTCTTTATCAAAAGCAGGCAGAGAAATGGTTTGGAAATGTCCTGGAAGCACAATAAATGCATGCATGATTGACAGTTGGGATCAGCCTCTCCATGGCATGCAAGGACAGTGGCTTAATCCTACTGAGGAGCGGGATGCCCAAGCATCCCTGTAGAATGGCCTCCTTGGTTAGAACCTGTGTTTTTCCTTCAAGATTGAATGGAAATGGAAGCCCAACCCCACAAGAAGCCTTCTCCAGACATTTCCACATACTTATAGATTTCCTTTATCTCTCAATCCCTTTCAAAGAAGTTGAAAGGATTCCACATATGATAGGTCCCAGTCCTTTATAGGACTCTTTCTATAAATGCAAAACAATAAATATTTTAGGCTTCATGATGCAGTGTCCGTCATGGCTACTGACCTCAGCTACGGTAGGGCAATAGCTACCATGTGTGACCCTGAAACGAATGGGCCTGGCTGCATTCTAATAAAACTTTGCTGACACGTGTCAGCAGCCAGATGGATTTGGCTGACACATACTGTCCAAAGTGAGTCGCATGGGGCACATATAGCTCCGGGCACAACGGGTCTATTTAATCTTATGAATGAGTATTAGAGAAAGACCACAGAAATATCCATCAAAAATACCTTTAAACACTTAACTCAGCAAATTCTATTGTGATTCTCGGACAGGGGAGGTAAAAAGTGGTAAGCCCTGGCACAGAGGCCAACCTCTTCCATCCTTTGCCATCCTCGGTGACCTCAGAATACAGTGTTTATTGATACACACACAACACCAACGTTCAATGCAGGGATTCTGAGGTTGGGCCCTGTGTATTTTGGTCACCTACTTGACTCTTGGTTGAACTGCTGGAACCCAATCCTGGCCATTTTAATACCTTGTGCTATTTATCATTCTCTTCCATAGCCCCATCTCAATACATACACGAACTGTATTTCTGCAAAGGCATGTGGAAGAGCTTCAATTATTTACCTTTATGTTTTAAAAACTAACAAGCACCTCAAGAGTATGCTTAAGAACCTGCAAATGTCCTCATGTTATGGACCTAAGTCTTTCACAGAAGTCTTATATTCAGAACACTAGCAAAATGGCAGCTCCTGTTATTCTAAGATCTACTTGCTGGAATTTTATTCTCCTGCTCAAACAGTAGGAAAGCACTGAAGTAGGCTAGTTTGTAATATCTGCACTAGAAAGAGGGTCCTTAAGACTGTCAGAATGACATCATCTCCTTTTGTATCATCCTGCTTTTTCCTGTTGTTTCCCCATCACTTGATCACTGGTTGGCATGGTCCAGGCAACCTCGAAGACTCAGTGGGTTGAGATGAAGCAGGTGTATTTCAGAAGGATGGAACCTCGTGCATGATAAACCCTCACTGAAAGTAACCAGAAGCTCGGCTGCGGGACTCAGTAAGGTAGAGGCGGGGTGGGCAGCCACCCACCAGCCCAAGTTCAGTTCTCAAGTTAGGCCACACTGTCATGTGAGCTAGCATGTCCAGAGAGCACACACCAGCCATGTGTAGCTACTTAAATTACATCACTTAAAGTGAAGTCAATTTACAGTCCAGTTTCTCCACTAGCCATAATCCGATGCTCAGTGGCCTCAGACAGCTAGCCTGTCACACTGGCTGGTACAAATGTAGAACATGTTACCATAGAACAGAATGGGAAATTCTTCTGGATAGGGCTAGTGGGTCAGTCCATGGGTTCTTCAACCATCTTCATACCCTCCAGCCAGCCCCTTACAGTACTCAACTGATGCATACGCTTTTCAACAGGTCCTGCTGGTATTGCACTCTGTATCTCCCCAGAGGGCAGACAGGGATGTAAAATGATACCCTGGTCATTCAAAGCATCACCACACTGGGGTGTCTGGTTTGTTGTTTTATTGTGGCTCTGCTTCATTTTTGAAGTGTCTATCAGGAAAAATGGGTGATGAAACCCCTAGTTTGTTCCGTCATCAGTCAGGGTCCCCTGCCAAGGTCCCCTGTTTTCACAAGGTCACGAGGGACTGTCACACAGAAGGCAACAAGACTGGATTGTCATGATTGTCATGTCCACTTTTTCCCCCTTTAACAAAAATAAACATCAAGGGGGGGGGCAGAGGGAAACTTTCTCCAACCATTTGTTCTGGGGTTGGAATCTTTTATAGTGTTTTATGAGGCTCATCCTAGCTTTAATTATCCTGTTGCATCAAAAAAAAAAAAAAGAATGCAGAATATTTTTATCGGTAAAAAGAAATATGACTCCAAAGTTCCAGAGAAAAATGCCAAAATGCTTGGAAGATTTGGGTTTATCACCACACAAGCAAATCTGCCCCTGGGTATCAGAGCACAGAATTTTTTAAAGTTATAGTTAAATTGTCACGCCTCTAAAACCTAAGACCAAAAGAGAACGTTGCTAATAAAGTTTTTCCACAGTTACTTTGGAGAATGTGAAATTATTGAAAGACACTAAATTCAAATTCCAGGCTACTTTCTAAGAGATAAGATGACCTCCCAATAAATACTCTATAAAACCTGTGAAACATCTGTTCTGTTAACATATGTGCTTAAAATTCCCCGTGCGTCAGTTTCAAGTCACTACAAGGCAAGGCACACCAGCTGCAAAGATAAGAAGGAAAGCTGTTCCCAGGGTAATCCTTTGGGAGAGACTGAAGACTTGACTATGCCCCAGTCTCCCTCCCATTTACAAACCATTATCCAGGATGCAGGCCAAGCAGGGATTCCATGACATACACTGTCACCTAGACATGTTTTCCCGGCCACCCTTCCACTAAGCACTGTTGTGTGTTTAATTCTGGTATCCTTTAACCAAAATGCCTTCCTCTAATTTTGTGTAGCCCTCCAGATCCTAGCCATCAGCAAGAACCTTGTAAAACTCACACTTTACAAGGAGGTCTTCTTCTCTTTGTGTCTACTGGCTCCTATTTCTCTCTGTACCTAAGAAGGAACCATACAACTTCGCTGTCCCCACTGTGTTTGTGACAGAAAGATCTGGCTTCTCTGCACTTGTGGATTTACCTCCATTTTGTGGCTTTTACAGACTGGAATAATCCAAAAATTATATCTGCAGCTCACATCTCTCTCCCAAACTCAATCTACTTTCCCAGCCATCCACTCCATGCCTCTGTTGGGAAGTTAACAGACACCACAAGTCTACGGTGTCAAGGGCCATCTGAATCCCCTCCAATCCGTACTCTTTATGCTCACACTTCCTGGGATCAGACCCCAAACCTTGGATATTTCTTGATTCTACTTATTCATTCATTCATACCCCATGTCTTAGTTACCAGGAAATCTTATTCCACTCCTTCCAAGAGTCAGTGAATACTCGTTCACCAACTGCCCCAAAACCACCCACAGCTAAGCCACATGGCCTGAATTATTTCAGTAGCCTCAGGCTCACTCCTTGCAACCTCCCACACCTATCATTGATTCTCACAGAACCTTGGGATTTCTTTTCTTTTTTTTTAATCTATTAGGTATTTTCTTCATTTACATTTCTAATGCTATCCCAAAAGTTCCCCCATACCCTCCCCCCCACTCCCCTACCCACCCACTCCCACTTCTTGGCCCTGGCATTCCCCTGTACTGAGGCATATAAAATTTGCAAGTCCAATGGGCCTCTCTTTTCAGTGATGGCCTACCAGGCCATCTTTTGATACATATGCAGCTAGAGACAAGAGCTCCGGGGGGGTACTGGTTAGTTCATATTGTTGTTCCCCCTATAGGGTTGCAGATCCCTTTAGCTCCTTGGATATTTTCTCTAGCTCCTCCATTGGGGGCCCTGTGATCCATCCAATAGCTGACTTCCACTTCTGTGTTTGCTAGGCCCCGGCATAGTCTCATAAGAGACAGCTATATCTGAGCATCCACTTCTGTGTTTGCTAGGCCCCGGCATAGTCTCATAAGAGACAGCTATATCTGGGTTCTTTCAGCAAAATCTTGCTAGTGTATGCAATGGTGTCAGTGTTGGGATTTCTTAAATCGTGCGTTTAATCGGGTCATTCCTCTGTACAAAGCCTACCGTGTAACATGATCACCTCCAGAGTCTGCAACATAAACAGCCTACTCAATATGTCTTAGAGTTTTGAGATCTCTTCCTCTGGCTCACCTGACTTCCACCCTGTTCTACTTGGAGAGCAAGCTAGGTATGCTGTCCCTATATATTTCTACCTAGATGATGTTGCATAACCAATATCTAAGACAATAGGATTGAACATGAAAGGTTAATTGTGCTCAGAGTTTATATGATTTCAGTCAACAAGCACCTAAGCCCATTGCTTTAGAACCATGGTGACACATAATATCATAGTGAGAACACATGATGAAGTTTGTGCACCTCAAGGCCCAGTGCAGAAAGAGACCGTGAGCTCTTCAGAGGCACAGTTCCAATAACTTAAGTCTTCCCTTCAGGTTTCATGGGCTAAAGGTTCCACCAGCTCTCAACAGTGCCAGTCTGAGGGTGAGGCGTTTCGAGTTTAGTGGGCCTTGGAGAGCATTCTGGCCTAGTGGTTCTCAACTTCCTAGTGGTGACCCCCCCTCCCCAATCATTTTCGTTACGACTTCATAACTATAAATTTGCTACTATGAATAGTAATGTAAATATTTGTGTTTTCAGATGGTTTTAATTGATCCCTGTGAAAGAGTCACTCAACCCCCAGTGGGGCCGTGACCCACTTGGTGAGAGCCAGTGCTCTGGATCCAAAGTAAACCAGAAGACTTTCCTGGCTCCTCCCACAGGGTCTACAGGGCACTCTTAGCTGTTCCAGGTTCTCAGGAAACACTTTTCCAGTAGCTTTTCACGGCCATCATATTTAATGATTCTAGCTTCCTGATGTCTGCCCAACACTTCCGTGCCCTCTTCCTCCCCCTGACTCCCCACAGCACTCCTCCCCATCTGCCATTCAGTCTCCTGTCTCCTTGTTTTTTGCTTTCTAAACTGTAAGCATTAAAGGATGTAAGCATCTCTGAAAGATTTCAAAGGCTGGGATGTAGCTCAGTTGGTAAAATGCTCGCCTAGCATGCAAGAAGTTCTGACTCCAACCCCAAGCACCATGGAAAACTGGGCATGGTGGTACTGGCCTATAAACCCAACCTGTGGGAGGCAGGGGCTGGAGGATGAAGGGTTCAAGGTCATGCTTAGCTATACAGCAAGTTCAAGGACAGTCTAGACACATGAGACTCTCAAAATTAAAAAAGAAGAAGAAATCAAAGGTTTTTAAATTAAAGTGTAATCTCAATTTACATGTGAAAATTCCCCAAATCACAAGTACAAGAAAAATTTTTGGGACAGCAGAGATGGCTCAGCAGTTAAGAGCACTTGTGTCTCTTGTAGAGGATCCACATAGCAACTCACAATCTTTCCAGAGGATCTGAGACCCTCTTCTGTCCTCAGGTACCAAGCATGCATATAGTGCACATACACACACACATACATACATACACACATAAATACATACATACACACATACACACATACATACATACACACATACATACATACACACATACATACATACACACATACATAATACAGGCAAACACTCATTCACATGAAATAAAAATAAGTATTGATCAAAAAGAGAGAGAAAATTCTTAAGTCCTAGCAAAAATGACACAATACCTTCTCAAAAACAGATGTCAAAAAAAAAATCCAATCTTGTCACTTTGTGGGGTTATATTATAGCAACTAAAATACTCTGATGCTGCATCCCAAAACAAGACATTTCAGTTGCTTAGTCATTAGGTTGATTAATAAAAAACAACAGGTGCTTTTACAAGTCATCTCCCTTTTACCAAGCAACGACGCTCCTGAGGACATAGTGAAATTAGTAACAAATTGTGGAAATCACAAAAACACATTAGAAAGACAAAGACCTTTTCTTCTCCTCATCCCCTTTTCAAGAGGAACAGTAGGAACAGTGTGTATCTCCCCTAGAGACTGACTGCCCCTGCCAATATAGTAAAACTCCAAATCTCCATGTGATGGCATTTGGAGTTGGGTTTTTGGTTGCAGTTAGGTCACAGGATAGGGCTATCCCTGGCCAGATTCGTCTTTTTAGAAGAGACATCAAGAATGTGCTTCTTTCCTTATTCTCTCTAGACCTGCCATATGATGGCTCAATAAAGAGATGGCCATGTTTAGCCCAAGGAGCCATTCTCACCACACACCAGATTGGACTCCTCAGCCTTCAGAGTGGTAAGTGGTGAATGTCTGCAATTTAAGGCACTAAGTCTGTGGCAGTTTTTTTTTACACGTCCACCCTAAGACACAGTGTCATGTCTCAACAATCGGTCTTTAGTAAGGGAGCCTTCTAAATCCATAAACCTGACAAATAGCTGGGGAGCCCCAAGTTATCCGCACATTGAGTGCTGTCTATAACATTTTAGAGATTACATGCAGCCAAATGCAAACTCCATTCCTTTTCATAGATGACTTGAAGACTCTCTAGAAGACTTTATGGAAACCCATCATCCATAAAACAGCTAAGAACTCCAGAGGGCAAATGCTGAAACACACCAAAGCAAACCCTACCAAGTGGCTTTATGACACATATGTTCAGTCCCATAAGGGGCATCTGAGTCCTGTGTGAGGAGACTCGGGTCTTTTCCAATGCTTAAGAGCTGCTGTGGTTCACACAGACACAAGGGTTCAGTTTTCAGGGACCTGTGCCAAAGTTTCTATGTAGAGTTCTTTTGACCTTATCTGTGCATCTTAGAAAACATGAAAATAAACACGGCACACTAATTAGTATCACGCTTGTGAGTTATAAAAAATATACTTTTAATTGTTCAGTAAAATAGTGTTGGATGCCAGGTAATAGCTGCAGTACTGGCATGAAAGTGGGGACAATTAAAATAAATTAAAGTAAGTGATGCTCATTAAGTAATCTGTTCATTTACTCAGCAAGCACCAAGGGAGAGTCTCTCATCGGATACCTACCTAGCATCTGCCACATGCGTGAAGCTACTGATGAGTGACTAACAATTACCAGTGTTTTGGAAGATAGGAAAGGCTGTGTGGTGGTTTGAATAGCAATGGCCCCCATAGACTCATGTGTTTCAATGTTTGGCCTGTAGGGAGGGGCACTATTAGATATGGCTTTGTTAGAGGAGGAGGGACCTTGTAGGAAGTGTGTCACCATGGGCTTTGATGTCTCCTATGCTCAAGCTATGCCCAGTCTGGAACACAGTCCCCTTCTGCTGCCTACCTGATTCTCCTCTCCACGGACATCTCACAATCTCTTATCTTTCACCAGCTCTTCACCACACCACGGAGTCTGATACAGAAATCATGCTGGAACTGACATAGTCATTTGCAAGTATTCGAAGATGTTATGCAGGCTTCTGGGAGAAGAATGGTCATGACTAGCCTTAGCCAGCCATACAATACTGCACACTCCAATACTGGCCTGCCAGGTAAGCCGTACCCACTGGTGCAGAGTGGCAGTGACATGCACAGGAGTAACCAGCTGCTTTCTGATAGAACTTAAGACCTGCTCCACAGGATGGAATTCATACCTGTTACTGGAAAGCAGGTCACAGTCCATAGCTAGAGGGGTCTCACCTCCTTGGTGAGAACCTGCCACTGTTGCTTTGCTAAACGGACATGCTGTTCAGCTGCTTTCTGACTGGTTTTGCTTATATCCATTTATTGGTCTTGCTCTTGATCTTGTTCAAAGGCATTTTTATCTTATTTTATTTTGCAGTGGTCAGAAGAGGCTCCTAACTGGTCAAGGTGCTCAAAGTGAGTGTTCAGCCCTACCTTAGACCTTCATATAAAATACCCCCATGCAAAGCTCAGAGACCACTGCAGATGGGAGGGTAGAAGAAATGTAAGAGACAGTAAATAAAGAGTGTTATGAAATCCTATCTACTGTATATGGTGTGGCTGATGTACTACTATAGCTAGCTACACAAAAGCAAGCCAGTCAACATTCTATAATGGATGGGTGAAGGGCTCATGAGGTTTCGCTGCTATATGAGTTGCTATTGGTGATTGGTGGATGCTGAGGGAGATAAAGTCAGACTTATCAGGTGAGGGTGGTGATGAGTTGCCGAGGCTCCAGAGGACCACCCTATACTTGAGTGTAGGCTGGCAGCACTGGACAGTGTGCTATGATAATACAGAAAAGAAGGCCTAAAGGTGAAAGGTAAGTCCTGAGGACACCTGGTGGGTAACAGGATGGGGATTTGTGTCGAACATGATACACTGCATACATGTATGACATTGTCAAGGAATATATTTTAAAATCTGTTTTTTTAAAAAAGGGCATATTTTACAAAAGTCAATACAAAGTCCAGGGGTGCTGGAGCGGGAAGCTAAATATGTTCTATAATCACGTTGCCACAGGGAAGGATGGTGCGAGCTTTGTACATACTCAGTATTCATCTTTGCATCTTCATGCTACAGCTCTATGATCAACTGTGCTGCTTTGCTGAGAAATGCTGTCAGGATAAAACTCGAGTCTTCTATCCATTGCTTTGTTTCTGTTGTATCCTATTAACATAAATGTTTCAATGTTTTGTTAAGGGTGTGTGTGTGTGTGTGTGTGTGTGTGTGTGTGTGCACATGGATAACTCATTATTTGTACTTCAACTGTCTGTGACTTAATTCAGTCTACAGTGTAAAAATAAGGGAAATACACAGCTTGCAGTGGTTTTCTCTCCTCAATCTGGGTTTATTTTAAAGTAGTAGCAGGGATTTTTCTAACTGAATTTCTTATCAAAAGGTTCATAGACAATACACTCTTCTAGGCAAAAGGTCTAGCTGTAAAAGAAACGGGAAGAAATGCATTATCTTGCTGTGGATTCACAGAATTTTGAAACAAGAAAGACCACGGACATGAAAGAGTTTTGTATTTTGTGTTGCACAAATCACTGACCACCAGGACAAGCACACATAATGAGGACCACTGAGGGGTGGGGTTATCTCAGTGCCACAGCATGCCGATTGCAGATATTTCATGGTATTTAATAGCTGCATCCAGTTACTAAACGTCCTGCAACTTAAAAATAAACAAACAAACAAACCAAAAAGCGCCCCCCCCCCCCGCCCCTGTACATGGGGGTGTTTTAACTTACTCTTTCCCAGGTATGCTTGTCTTTGATGGCTGCTAGATCATTGGTCATGCCGAGGGAGCAGAGCCACCAGACTTTCCTACTTCCTGCAATACAACACAAAACCTGGAGACATGCGTGCAAGGCTGGCTCTGGAAACCCCAAACTTGTCGATTTTACAAACAAGGAAACTGAAGTTCCAGGAAGTTAGTAGGCTTAGCCACACTCCTTCACCTGCTCAGTAGTGACCAATCAGCGTGGGAGTAAGAAATGAGTGAAAGTCCCAACATCCTCCCTTTCCACGGCCTCTCACAGAAAAGTGTGGCCTCCTGTGTCCGTCTCATTTCTCTTGCTTGGACTGGAAGTATCTCGACCTTCACTTTCATGCTAGAGCCCTGTTTTCCAGCTTAGATCCATCCACTAGTGAGCATGTTCCTCCCTCAGGGAAGCCTTTTCCACTAATCCAGACCCAGGAGTTGAGGGTGGTTTTCATATGGGAGCAGAAGATCAGAGAGATGAATTATTTAAGACAGATTGGTATGGGGAGTTCTCCTCTGGCTTGTTTGTTTGTTTCTAGGACTTCCTTTGATATCATCAGAACAGAAAGTGTCATTAAACTGACTATAAAGCAGATGACACTTGTCACCATCACCTGTCTATCAGCTCCCTCTCCACAGTATCTCCTTTCCACTTTGTGTCAAATCATACCAGGTTCTCTGCCACTCCAGGACAGATCCAAACCCATATGCAATGTCAGAACAGCCCACAAGCTACAGAAAACGACTTTGCCTACAATTGCCTTACAGATGCCGTAGTATACTACATTCATTGAATGTGCATGGCCTAGCTGAAAATTGTCCCCTCTAGCAAAGGTCTCTCTAGCTCAGCTCTGAAACCAAAAAAGAAGCACTCCACTTTGACAGCCTTTTAAAATGCTATTCCACTTTATGAGACGGGTCTCCCTTCGTCTGGGGAGTTCAATCTGGATAGCCTTGGTGGGGAAATATCTTCCACAGTATGATGTGTTCACTCATCTCACCTACATGGAAAACTAAGAGCGCTAACAAAGAGAGGCACTGAATTCTGCATCATTCCGCAGAACTGATCAGCCACGTGCCATGAGATGCTTCCTAAAACACTTCGGTTGGCCACAGTACAAGTCTATGTCAGTGGGCATGAAGAAGCCTGACCGAGAGAGATTAAACAGATCTAGTCCTGTCTAGGCCTCTGTTTTAAGCAGCACCTTTGTCACTGGGCAGTGGAAGCACACACCTTTAATCCTAGCACTTGGGAGGCAGAGGCAGGTGGATTTCTGAGTTGGAGGCCAGCCTGGTCTACAGAGTGAGTTCCAGGACAGCCAGGGCTATACAGAGAAACCCTGTCTCAAAAAGCCAAAAAGAACGAATGAATGAACGAAAGAAAGAAAGAAGGGAGGGAGGGAAAGGGAAGGGAAGGAAGGAAGAAAGAAAGGGGAAAGGAAAGGAAAGGAAAGGAAAGGAAAGGAAAGGAAAGGAAAGGAAAGGAAAGGAAAGGAAAGGAAAGGAAAGGAAAGGAAAGGAAAGGGGAACGGGAAGGGGAAGGGGAAGGGGAAGGGGAAAGGGAAAGAAAAAGAAAAGAGAAGAAGAAGCACCTTTGCCATGTGTGTTATTCCCTCTGACATGGGGGTGGTGCGGGGGAGCTCCATGAGAGATGGTTCTTGGACAAGGTGTTCAATAGCATAGGACAATTGTACCTCTTGCCTGTATAGATCAACCTTGCTATAGCGCCCTCTATTTTATCTAGGATCAAATATCTGACACAGTCTGTATTTATAACACAGAAACCTGCATGTTAACAGGTAACAGTGAAGGAGCAGTAAAGAAATTACACAAGAAGAATTAAGTGGATAGAAAAGAGGGTCATTATTGTCTTCCTTGAACTTTTAATAGAAACTGCTTACCCAGCTTAGCGTGCTTTGGTAAAGAGTACAATGCAGCCCAGTTTTATTTTTATCTGTGAAGATGTCAGCTGTAATTTTCCAAAGCCCTGACTGCAGGTGACTTGAAACTTTAAGTCTATTTCCATGCATCCTGCATACCTGGAGGGTATCCCTAGGACACAGAGGCAGAGAAGGTCCTGTGGAAGATCTGCACAGTTTGTGACATCCATCTGTTGTCCTAGACATCCAGAAGCCAAAGTTAGATGACAGTTATCATACTATACCTTTCCCATCCTGTCTGATGCCTCCTGGGCCTCTATGGTTATCCTCTGTGAGAGTTACCATCCAAGTCGGTGGCTTCAACAGAGCTTTGTCTGTGCTAGACAATGTGCTCAAGCTGGCATCCAAGAGAAATAAGTCACCATATAAATAATTAGATAGGATGCAAACAAGTTACAGTGATGCAAAACATGGTGACCTGGGGAAGAGTTTAAACCTTCACTATTGGGGGGATCAGGACAAAAGGCTTCTTTGGGGGTGCACTGTGCTGGGCCTTAAAGGATAGAAAGGCTTCTCTACAGGGAAATGATGGAAGACCAGTCCTGACCAAGCAGTACAGCTGAACAAACAAATCAGAAATGCTGCAAAACGGGGCTGTGAATTCCCCGAGTTGGGTGACTGGAATTCTGCATTAAAAGAATTTGATAAAAAGAAAATGTTTCTATGAAGTTCTACATGAAAGAAAAAGCATGTATTTCTAATACAATCCTTTGATCTACAGAAAGTCACTACATAAATGCCAAATATTACTTCTATTCAAGTCAGTATTTTAGATGGCAATATTTCAGAATAATTAAAAGTAGATTTTTTTTTTAAATCTCCAAGATAGAAACATCCTAAGAAATTCAATGTATTCCATATGGATGATCAAGTCAAGATAAAAATTCCAAGAAGATGTACAAGACCTTCAATTATTTATTGTAGATCTATGCTCTTGGAAGACAGGAATTCCTGTACACAGAACTCCATTTGGACTATATACCCAATTCACTTCCAATTCATCAGAACTATTTCATTAGATCAGCAGAAATGGGAAGTTTTAAATGTCATAAGACAGTGTGTTGTTTCCTGCTCGTGTGGGACTTTAAAGTTTAACTGCAGAGCCCCTTGACTTTCTATTTGAGGCAATGAAGTCCAGACAGTGGGTGACCAACTCACTAAATGTCAGCCAGCCAGTAAAATTGAAGGGAAAGGACTTGTTGCAGGCGACAGAAGAAGGTGACTGGTAGGGCCAATGAGCCATGAGCCACGAGCACAAGCAAGCACTGACCCCCAAACCTGCACACAGTCCATTTGCCATGGGAGATTAACACTGGTGCTTACAAGGTACAATGCTGCAGATGGAGAATTTCAGAGACAGAAAGTGAAGGGTTCATAAGCACTGGAAAGTGAAGGAAGCGAACGCATTATCTGACTCTCTGTACACAGGAACGGGAATTTCTGGATGTCCTGAGAAAAAAATTTAAATATCATGTACAACTGCTAATGTTAGATACTTGGGATGGAAAAAGCAAAGGAAGAAGAAGAAGAAGAAGAAGAAGAAGAAGAAGAAGAAGAAGAAGAAGAAGAAGAAGAAGAAGAAGAAGAAGAAGAAGAAGAAGAAGAAGAAGAAGAAGAGGAGAAGAAGGAGGAGGAGGAGGAGGAGGAGGAGGAGGAGGAGGAGGAGGAGGAGGAGGAATGTTGTAATCTTTTCTTCTGCTTCTTAGAGCATTAAAAAGTGTTAAGAAAACTGAGGGCACTATGTACTTCAGGTGCAAGGCCCAGAGGTCCCTGGGATGAAGGTAATTAGAGGGCCCCTTCCCTGAGGACTAGCTTGCACAGTACCAGAAAGTGCTATTCAAGCTTCCAAAGGAAGGAGTTAAGCCACAGCACCCAGCATAGCACAACAGCCCTGAGGATGTAACAGTGGTGCCCATGCCTTGATAGTACCCAACTGCTCTCTGATTGGCTCCAAACACACTTTGTTCTTACACACACAAATCAAACATTGTTTTCACCCTCTTCAAGGAAAGGTCTCTTTTCAATGGCTGAAGGCCAATATAGAAAACCACAACCAACCAAAATGTAGACCTGTGGAGCTTAGTCCCAAGGAATACATCTAATAACAACTCCCACATCTAAGCTTTAGGGAAGACTGCAGAAGAGAAGAAAAGATTTTAACAGTCAGAAGATGAGGGAGTTTGCTGTGGGACTGTGTCCTAGTAATGTCACCATTACAACCATAAAGTCCCACCAATCTGACTGCCTAATCATGAGCTGAACAAAAACAACTAACAGATGAGCAAAAGCCCACAGAGCCTCAACCCTATTGGAAGAGCTATAGACAACTGAAGAAACCTGAGAGTGGGGGGCTTGGTTCTCTCTCTCTCTCTCTCTCTCTCTCTCTCTCTCTCTCTCTCTCTCTCTCTCTCAGGGGTGAGGTGTTTGTTTGTTATAGTGTGGTTTTAAAACAGGGTTGTTTCTCTGTGTAGTCCTGGCCATCCTGAAACTCGCCCTATAGATCAAGCTGGCCTCAAACTCAAGAGATCTGTCTGCCTCTGCCTCTCAAATACTGAAATTAAAGATGTGCCAACCATTGGACTGAACGCAGGGTCCCCAACAGAAGAGTTAGAGAAGGAACTGAAGGAGCTTAGGGGGTTTGCAGCCCCATGGGGAGAGCAACAGTGTCAACTGGCCAGACCCCCCAGAGCTCCCTGGAACTGGACCACCAACCAAAATGTATACATGGAGGGACCCATGGCTCCGGCAGCATATGTGGCAGAGGATGGCCTTGTTGGACATCAGGGGGAGGCACAGCCCTTGGGCCTGAAGGTGTTCAATGGCCCAGTGTAGGGGAATACCAGGGTGGGAAGGTGGGAGTAGGTGGAGGGGGAGCATCCTCATAGAGGCAGGGAGATAGGATGGGGGTTTCTGAAGGGGAGGCCTGGAAAGAGGAAAATATTTGAAATGTAAATAAAGAAAATATCCAATAAAAAAGAGGGGGAGAAGTGCCCTACCACTGCCCTGCATGAGATTTGGTCTTCTACAGGGAAGACCACACCAATTGGCTATCCAATATCAAAGATCAGCTCTGAAAACATACAAGTAACATCATATAGACTGAGCAGAACATATTAGGAATATATACATGTATGAATATGCTATGTAACCACCATTATTGAAAAGAAGCCATGAAGGAGAAGCGGGTGGAGGGGGGAGGAAGAGGAGAGGTTTGGAGGGAGGAAAGAAAAGTGGAAATTATGTAGTTAAGTCATAATCTCAAAAACAGTAGAAAATAGTAAAAGATATATCCTAATGGTCACTTCAAATGCATTAAATGAGTTGTTATTTAATGATTTGGAATATTTGAAGATATTCCTGTTGGCGGAAAACAGTTATTTTAAAAGGGAAGCAGGCATGGGAATATAACATAGAGGCTTTGGATTCATCCTGAGCACAGGGAAAAGGAAATCAAAACCCAAGCACAGTAACTGGATAATCCTATAGATAAGAACTCTTCTATGTAAGATTTACAAAAAGCCTGCCGCACATCAGGATTTTATACCCAATATTCATTTGACTAACAACCCATTTTGTGGCAACTATTGATAAATACACTAAAAAGCTTTCCAACCTAAGTTCTTCTCTGTATCCTCTTATCAAAGGAGAACACGGATAAGCAGATGGAGATGCAGGGCAGGAGACACAGGATTACATTACATTTAAGCTTGACGTTTTATCTAAGTCCCTTGGTTGCAAATAACAATGGGTATGTTCTAATACATTTTTTTTTCCCCATGAGAAATGACCAGGATTTATTCTACTTGTAACTATGTATACTGAGTTAGAATTAGACTTCAGACAACTACCTAGATCTTCTATAAAACCCCATAAAGGGTCAAAATGACAGACTAGCCTGGGATAAAACTGAAGGTGCTGATGGGGCATCACATTGAGCATTCTCTGAAAGCCAGGAGTAAACTAGGCACTCCCACTGGGGCCGGGAAGCAGGGAAGCAGGGAAGCAGGGAAGGAGACTTCTCTCTGGAGCTGTTATAGCGATGTTGGTATCTAGAAGGTTGAGGATCCTAGGTCAGCTGATCTTTTCCCAAGCCAATCCAATGTGGCGGCTATAACCTCACCCCAAGCTGTACTGTGTGGCCCATTCCAAGAACTCCCTAAAAGGAGTGTCTATCCTAGAGCATTATCCCTTCCAGACAGGGTTCTGCACATTACATCACCAGTTAGTAACCACTTCATCCAAACCCTACCCACAATCCTGGGCACCAACTCAACATCTGTTTGCTCTTATCTGACTCTTTGTCACCCAGCTTTCGGAAATGACAGGAAGAGAGGCACAGCCTAGACAACAGACTTTACACAAGAACAAGATGAAGCTATTTCTTTCTTCTACAAAGAATCTTTCTGAAAATATATGTAATATTATTTTCACCACAATCTCTCATTAAGTTGATGCTAGAAAACAATATCTAAAGACTCCTGAACCCCTTGAATGGATTAACTATAAATGTTTGTCTTAAACCGCCCACGTTGCCATAACAAAATGCCTTAGACAGTTACTTTACAAACAAGTAGAATTTATTGCTTAGCAGTTTAGAGACTGGGAAATCCAAGGTGAAGGAACCAGCGGATTTGCTTCCTGGGGAAGATTAAGGTCCCACTTCTAACACCTGGATCGGAAAGGGTACCAAGATCCAGACCATCAAAAATCAATAATAGTTAATGGTTCCAATATAAAGTGCTCCTTCGCAAAAGCTTGAGTTTACCCAAAGAGCCAAGGCTAACTGGACAGGTGTACAACCGGATCCACAGTGTGGAAATGGATGAGGTGACTCCAAACCAAGGACTGGGGAACAGACAAAATCCAGAGCAAAGAAAGTACAAGTCCCCAGTCATGGAAACTTGAAAGAAGAGAAGGGTACAAATGGCCGGAGAGAGATCAGAAGTCAACTTTACAGTAGAGAGTCTACAATGATAAACAACTGTCACTTTCAAGATAAAAGAAAAGCCAGGAGAATAACCAGACAGGAGACTAAATCAAGACCAGTGACTCACACTATGCCAGAGGGTAAACGGCCCTCTGAACTCCTTATTCTCATGGCTACGAATCTCGGAGTCTTTCAGCCCCTTCGTTCAGTCAGAACACTCAGTAGTATTTATTCCTGGGAGATTTCTCTATGTCCTGTCCTAAGGCAAGTACTAATTCCTTTAGGAAGTAAGAAATAGGTTAGCTCCTGTTTTCATGTGGCTTACATTCTCGGTTCTTTGTATCCTAAGAGCCATGGCAAACAGAATCCCGCTAGGTTCTGGCCAGCTGTGACTATCTATAGAAGCACCGCTGCCAATCAACGCTGACGAAGAAACTCTCGTTTCAACATATTGCCCTTTAGACAGAAAGAATCCAGAGCAGGTGGGCAGCCAATCTCCCATCCACAAAGGTTCAGAAGACAGAAAAAAAGGATACACACACAGAGTCTTTGTAACAAGACTGCGTACAAGCAACAGTTACAACAGTGTAACTTTTCCCCCACAATATGGTTCTTCATAAGAGCAAGGTATCATAAGTACTGGAGGAATTTCTGACCAAGGGTTAGGGACCTGGCTCAGTGGATAAGAACATATGCTCTGCAAGAACCTGAGTCTGGTTCGCTGGCATTCCTGTAAAAAGTCAGGAATGACAGTGCATGCCTGTAAACCCAGCACTTGCAGAGGAAATGCAGGCCGATCATGCTCAGCTTACAGAGCAAGCTTCCAGTTCAGGGAGAGACCCTATCTTAGAGCAATAAGGCAAAGAGAGAGAGGAAGACACCCTCCGTCCTTCTCTGCCCTCTGCATACATGCATAGGACATGCACTTGAATATGCAGACCCACATGGGCACACACAGATAATAATACTGAAAATTTAAAGGACAAGAAAAATTCTAGAAAATCTGCAATACTCAGAGACAGTCATTGCTAATATCTCGAAAGTTTTTCTCTACATTGATAAGTGAACAGATAGAGAAAATTTATATAAGCTCATTCAATTGCATACTCTTAAAAATAGTAGCACACCAATGCATTTTTATAAGCGTCTCTTCTCTTCACACTGACTTGAACATTTACTAAAACAGAGAGCTGAGATCCCACCCAGTTGTGCTGTCAGCTGCTAGGGACGGACTTTAAAACCACACCCCATAAACACACTAGGAACTGCTTCTCCAAGTACACCTATCTTCAATCTTCGGTTCTGACTTTAATCCTATTTCTTTTCTTCCCATTCAGGCTGTTCCCACGGAGTCATGTGAGCAGGGTGCCCTTACCATGAACATGGCTTCCTATCTGTTCACATCTGCAACCGTGTTAAAGGTGGCCACACGTCCAAACTACTTCCTGGAAGAGCCTATTTGTCCACTCAGAAGTGTCTATAGAGCTCCGCTATGCTCGTTTTTTGGCTCACTTCCCATGCCTAACAAAAGACTCTGAATAGACAAGAAACTGGGACTTATAACAGGAATTATTATGACCTATTTTCCCCAATCTCTAATCCTAACTCCTTTTTTTTTCAAACTAAGTCATTATTTTTGTTATCATCTGCTTGCTCTTAATACTAATAGCCCTGTCCCAAGGACATGGTCTGATGTGATGGGCCAAGGTTGTTTCCTGTTGCCCCTGTCCTAACAAGCGCCCTGCAGGGCACCAGCTAATGCCCCACTAATACTCTGAGGAGCTGTCTTATGAGCCGCGTCTCACACACGCACTTGGAGGACGGCCAGCTGGCCCTGGTGATTTATCTGTATCTAGTCCAGTGGTCAGGTCTAGAGTCTCCTGGGCACGTGCTGCTGCTTGATCTATTACCTCCACTGTGGGAACTGCTTGAGAGAGCCTGAGTGCAGCCATCTTACTCAGCAGAAACAGAGGCGAAGAATTCTATTTCCTCTCTCTTGGCCGCTGAATACATGTTTGGCATATGAAAGTCCACCAGTCACTCGCTGTGCAGCAACTGTGTTTCAAAACTGTTTCAGACTTTTCAAATTCACCTCTGGCTATCTCACCTCTGATGTACATACAGTGTATCACCCTTTGTGGTGACCTATTATAATAGTAACTTAACACGTCAGCCCTTCAAACAGTCCATTTCATTACATGTATTTAGGCATTCTCTTCTTTACTTCTCCCCTGCATACTTAATGTTTTAGAGCACTTGAGTCTAAGACCTTTATTTTTCTGACTACATTTGGGTACCTATACAGTAATTTACAAGCATCCCTCATTTTCTTAAGAGTCATTTGATTTCCAAGTATTTCCTTTATTTTCCCCCACTATATCGGCACTGAATTCCTTTTTACAAAATGATTGTGTATTTGACCTCTTTCTTTGGCGTGCTCTCTCCCAGGCTGAACTAAACTACTCCTCATTACATACTATAATCTGTATTAACCACTAAGTGACCAGCTGCCGAATGAAGGGATGGTAGCATCAGCTACCAGCCATGGGGCTGTTCCTAGGTACCACATCACATGCTGAAGGCTTGACATACATTCGACATTGTGCTCAGGTGCCAGACTGTAACCTTTGGCAGCACCTAGAGTGGAGCTGCTACAACTAGAACATCAATAAATACTTCATGAACAAACTGAAAAACTGCATGAAGTTCATTTCTCAACATTGCAAGAAAATTCAAAGATAGAGTGAACACTTTCTGAAGTCTCACAGTATGTGATGCCAAGACTTGAATCCAAAGCCCAAGCAATGAATTAAGACTTAACACTTGTAAAGTCAATATGCACTTGCATTCATGCAAAAAAAATTAACTTCATAAATCTCAATAGATAGAACCATACCCCAAGTAAATATACTGAGCCATGATTTTCCAAGAAAAGATCTATAAATGTCCTTAAGAAATAATCACAGAGGCAGAATTCTGTCAGCTAGCCATGCAGGTAAATGCGTGACTACTCTTTAATCAGTAGCTTCTGCCGAGGCTCTCCCGGACTTTTCCCTGCTGGATAGTTTTTTCCCTATAGTAATCCTGGGTTGACACACTGCAGTGAGCAGGCCACTCCTCAGACTTGGACTGCTTGTATCTCTAGCCACCAGCTAGTGCACACAGTGGCTCCTTAAAGCCATCTTTTGCTTTCTCCTCAACTCGTATCAGCCAAACTTAAGTGGAAGCATTAGTGGACAACAGAGCCTTTCAGCAGCAACATATCGGGAAGCGGGTTAAATAACCAAATGTGGTACAAAAGTCATAGATCATTGCTCTATTACCTCCAAGCAGCAACAACGTAAATCATGAAGGTGGGAATGTTTCAACGGGAGGAAAGACAAGAAATGATGAGGCAAAGGAAGAATTCAGAAACTAATTTGAGCACTATCATTCACCTTGGGGGGGGGGGGAATTAATCTGAAAGCCTCAATTGTTCCATGCAGAGAATGGGGTGATAAAGCATTACTTCCTCACAGATACATCACTGTATCACAGAAACTATACAATACATGTCATTTTCATCTGTCATAACCTAGAGTCAGTTCCATTTATGCACTTCACACTATAAACATTCACCTTACAAAGCTTATCAACAGCTTCAAACTATAGCCCATTTGACCCATGTCTGCCCCTTTTGGGTGGGTCTGGAAACATTTTTGATATTGTAGCCTCGTACAATACAACTCATAACAGGCTCGGTATGCCTTTAAGCTTGGGAAGCTACTGTGTGCTCATAGGATGAGCACTATAAACCACTGTTTAAGCAAGGAAGGCTCCTTTAAGTCCCCTTTGGATGGGGCACAAACTAAAACTGAAAAGGCATAGATGTTTTACATTTAAATAGGTTTAGCATCAATGTTCATTAAACGGCTGCATGGATGACTGCACAAATACCTTTCGCAAACTTGGTACACGTGAGCACATATACAGTTGTCTACAGAAATCGGCACAGGTTCAATTTTTTTTAAACAGCTACATGGAGTCCCTGGCACTTGGGAGAAAATGCAATAGCTTTAAGTAAGTTGCTCTGGTACCTACGATGGCTGTCCGGAGCAGAGTACAAACCATGAGTCAATTTAACAAGAAATAAGCTTTCTGCTGGAGAATCTGAAGTCTCCCTCTTCCCACAAAGAAAACTGAATTTTGGAAATCAAGCCTTGGGTAGCTTACCAAAGAGCCAAGCATACTATTCTTTTTGTCCTGTGTTCTGGCAGGTCAACTCTGTTCACCAAATCGCTAACACAAAAAAGCTTCACCTTCCCCAAGTTAAAACAAGTCTTTGTTGTTCCCAAGGGTGGCAAGTTTTCATCCTAAAGATACTTGTGACCACCGTGTATAAAACTATACCCAAGCATCAAGTTTTGAACCATAGGACTAGGCAAGTGACAGAAACGGGAGTCCGTGGAGGATTCAAAATGAGTCATACAGACCAACAAATAGAGCGCTTTCTGTTGAAATTAAATGCCTAATCGACTGTAACTACTGTAACCTGAGAAGAGGGCAAAAATCAAGTCCTAAGTGAAGTCCACACTCTGTTTGCAGTTCCCAGCCCGGGGTCGCCGGGGTGGGTGGTCGCAGGGTCCAACAGCAGGGCGGTGCCCTAGCACACCGCGCCTCCTACTACCGCCTCGGGTGGGCAAAACCCGGCAGCAACACGTGGGGCGCGGCCACTCTGCCGCCTGGGTACTCACTCCAGCGGGAGTTTCTTGTGCTCGCCCGCTGGGCGGCCCGCAGCCTGGGAAGCTTTCGCCAGCTTTGAACTTGCAGCTCCTGACGTCTCCATTCCTCCACAGCGCGCGCTGAGCGTACTACCGACCCGCCCGCTGCGCTCAGCTAATCGCCTTGTATGAAACGCGGTGGCCACGACTCCCGCCCCGCAGGGCAGTCCTGGCCCGGGTGGTATGCCCGGGTCGCCCACACCCAGAGCCTCCTTTTGTATCTCCCCCCATCCCAGGCTGCCCCCCTACTCACCCGGGATGCTCGTGTCCCTGCCGCCAGAGGCAGCCCGCTGCCCCATCCCACGAACACTGCGGCGCCCCCCGCGTGTGCAATGCGGAGCGCCGCCTGCGCGCGGCCCGTGCCGGGAGCGCAGTAGGAGAAGGAGGGCGCGAGCGCGGCTGGAGGGACGCGCGGGGCGGTGGGGGGGCGCGCGCCACTCCCACTCGCGCCCGGCCTCGAGGGTCGCAGGGCCAATCAGCGTGTGCAGGAGGAGCCGAGCCCTCTGCGGGATGCGTTCATTGGCCTGGCCCGCGCCGCCCAACTCTCCCAGACCCAGACCTGAGGCCAAGTCTGCAAAACTCAGGCGGAGGTCCGCCGCACACAGGTGGCGGAAAAAGGGGGACTCAGGACCTGTCCGGGAAACTGGTTCCCACGGAGCATCCATGGCAATCTGTTTGCTCAGGTTGCAGGTCCCTTCCTGTGAGCGATCCCCTGCCCACCACTAGCTGAGCAGCTCACACCGGCCAAGCACTGCTGAGCGACAACGCCCAGACCAAATCTCACTCCCAGCACTTCTCTGGGGTGAAACTCACTGGATGTTAAAGCCAGGCTCCAAACCAGAGGCCACTTGACTTTTACAAGAACACTGGCGCTGGTCTAGAAGGTGGAAAGCGGGCCGGCAGAACTTGCGTTGGACACGGGAAATGTTGGGGATTTGAGGAAACCCCGAGCAAAATGCTACCTTGTCAAACTCTTTCTCTAAGTAACTCCCCAGGCAAACACCTCCCCCTCCCCCTCCCCCTCCCACTCCCTCCTCCCCTCTCTCTCTCTCTCTCTCTCTCTCTCTCTCTCTCTCTCTCTCTCCCCTCCCCCACCCTTCCCTCCTCCCCCTCTTTCCCTCCCTCCATCTCCCCCTCTCTCCATTTCCCTCCCTCCCTCCTTTCTCATCCTTGAGTTTTGTGTTAATAACTCCTGGATTTCTCAACCTGGGAACTAATGCTACTCCTCATCAGGACAGTTCCAAGACACAATGGGGACATGGGGTGACCAAGAAAGACTCTATGGGTCCACTCTGCCTGGTCTGTCTGTGCCTGGCCTGTAGAGCTGCCTCCAAGAAGGCAGTGTGACACTGACAGCTTGAGCCCATCCTCTATCTTCCTCTGTCCTCGTGAGCTCTCTGTTTCCGGAACTATTTTAGGCCTCCTCCGAATTCCCCTTCCTCTGCCCTTCTCCCAACATAAAAAACGTACTTTTTATTTAGCATCTCCCCGTCTTGCCCTCAACAGCACCTTTTGGTGGTTTTGATCATCAGCTTTAGGGCCTCGATTCTTTCTTTCTCAGTTTATGTTCATGCACACCTTGCACAAACTTACACAAGCTTGGGGTTCAAGTCCATGGAAATAGTGTGTACCCTTATGTGATCTTTTGGCAAACAAGGAGAGGCTGCTCTCTTGGGCTTCCCACGGGGCTCGGCATTTGGAATGTGTGTTTTGAACTAATCAACGTGAACCTGCCTGTTGCTCTTAGTATGTGGGCAGGTTACACCTGCAGGTTAGGCTATGCATTTAATGTCAGCGTGTCGGGGTATCGATACCTGCTGGAACAAAACCTTTCAGTTTTGGAAGTTCACTACTATAAACCTAGTTCACCTGATTGGGAAAAAAATTATTTAAGGCTGGGGTTTTAGTTAATAATAGAACCCTCCCCTGGCATATAACAAGCTTGGTTTAATGCACATTACCACAAAAATTAATCAATTAATTTAGTATATAGTATACATGAGGTAAAACCTTAATATTTGGTTTCTAAATAATGTCCAGACTAGACCTGGTAGCTCATGCCTCTAACCCTACCATTCAAAAGTCAGAGATGGGAAGATCATTATGAGTTCAAAGCCAACTTGATGAACACAGTGAGTTCTAGGCCAGCCAGGCTACATAAGAAGATGCTGTCTCAAAACTAAACCAGCCAAACAAAGGCAAGAGGAATAGGAAAAGGAGAAGTTACCATCGTCTTTCAGGTATATTGCAGCAGTTCATAAAGCCAGAAGGGTAGAAATGAAATCCATGGGCTAAATTTTTAAATGTATTTTAGAACATATCAAGGACATATATGTATGTTGAGAAGCTAAACATCAGAGAAGCTAAACATTCTAAATCCTTCTATTCTATGCTTTATATCTGACCATCAAGGCCCATAATCCTGTTTGTAGAATAACTATATGAACAGTCTTTTCTTGACACCCCAACTGCAACTGATACCCTCAACTTGTCTGATCAGGACTCTACAACAGCTTTAACCCATTCAACCTAGTGGGCCACCCTGTTACCATCTCTTACTACCTCTAACTGTCATACTTGCCCTGTGTGAGCCAGGCTCTTATGCTGACCCCCCCCCCTTCACGGGCCCACATTCCCTGAGGCAGGATGACTTACCTATGTCTAAGATATCACGGAAGCGTGGGAAGTGTCCTCTTCTCTCTTCCTCCCTGACAGCAAGCTCCTACCTCTGCTTCAAAATTCCTTTCTAATGTCAACCCCTTAATTAAAAAAATGACCAGGAGCAGAATTAGTACCTCCCCCTCCTCCCCCTTCCCCTCCCCTTTCCCCCTCCTCCTCGATCTGCTTTCAGCTCAAGCACTTTATTTATTCAGTGATTGTTAATCCAGATCCTGCTATGTGCCAGGCACAATGAAGGAAACATATATCGTATTTATTCTCCTAGAGCACACCAAGAGAGAGACAGACTTTAAATCAAGTATTCACACAAACAAATAATTTCACAGATAAGAATGATGAAGCCACTACATCTGCAGAGAAAGTTTGTTCTGGACACGTGTCTATCACAGTCCATAACAAGTTGTGTTAGTCTATTTCTTTATTTACTGACAGTTCTGTCTTTTACCATATGCTTCTGTGTACATCCATGTATAAAACAGGGCTTGGCTCATAGTAGGTGGTCAGAAAAAAATGTTAAAATAAATCGGGGGGGGGGGGGGAAATAAAGCTTAAATACATACCCCAGGTGCGCTATATCACATGTGTTAACACATTAGTGCCCATGGACCTCAGTTCTATGTTGTGACTACTATGATCAGAGCCTTGTCATGTGTTTCTACACTCTTAACTCTCCCTGCATAAACTCTCTTATATCTTCCTATTTGACTCTTATTTAGGAGACAGACCTAATATATTATTTGTAGGTAGTCTAAAGGAATCTGTTCTTTTCTTTTTTTGTTGTTTTTGTTTTTCAAAACAAATTTTACTTTCAGCATAAAAATCAGGTTTGAAATCTGAAATTTGAAGAACAAATAAGAAGCATAATCCAAAAATTTAACTGAACTTCATTCATCTCAAGCCATTTTTTCTGTATAAACATCACCGCATTAAGAGAATGAAAAGGCAAATATAGATGGGAGAAACTCTTTGCAAGTTACCCCTGACATTGGATTGGTACCCAATATGCAAAGAGCTCTAAGGACTCAACAATAAGAAATTAAGCAAGCAATTATAGTAAATGGACAAGAAATATACAAATGCTAAGAGGAACAGCAAAGTAGTCTCAATATCATTAGCAAAATGCTAACTAAAATCACATGAGATACTCTAAACCCTTGTTAGCATAAATGTAAGAAAAACAGGAAAACCCAACAACCAACAATGCCAAGTGCTGATGAGTGATGGCAACCATGGTCGTAGTATGATTGCAAAATGCCATGACTTCTATTGGTGTCTCTCCCAAAACTGACAGTAGGCTCCTACTGTTGAAGAAAGCACTTATACAACTCATTGAACATGAAGAAGACTACCTAGCACTGTCAGCACTACAGTTTAGTATTTGTGGTACTAGAAGGTACTCTGTATAATACCAAAGGATAAAAGTAAACACCAACTCAGCTACAAACCCTTCCATATATAAGAGTGACCTGCCTGGAAGACTCACTGGTTCAATAGTGACACAAAGTTTGCAGATGCAACCAATCAATATATTTGATTTAGGTTAAAGCCTGCTTCATGAGATAGAACCCATACCCAACACTGCTTGGGTGGCAAAGAACTAAATATGCTAGGGACGTAGGATAACACCAAATAAATTAACCTAGCTAAAGGACATGGCAATGACTCCTAACAACATTCTTCTATACTCAGAGATCATCAATGCCTTACTCAGTCATCATCAGAGAAGCTTCCTCCTTCAGCCAAGGAGAAGCACAGAGATCCACAGCCAGACAATATGCAGAGATTGAGAGATATTGGCACATTCGGCCCTAAAAGTCTTCACCCAATCCCTCCCCTCAGGGTTCAGAGAACTCTTCAAAAGAAGAGGAGAAAAGAGTGTAAAAGCCAGAGAGGATGGAGGATACCAATAAACCAAAGCCTTCTAGACCTAATAGGGCTGGCTCACACATGAACTCTGGTAGTTTGAATGAAAACAACCCCCATAGAATAATAGGGAATGATATTATTTGAATAATATTTAATATGACCTTATTGAAGTAGGTGTGATCTTGCTGGAGGAAGTGTGTCACTGGGGCTAAGCTTTGAGGTTTTAGAAGGTCAAGCCAGGCCCAGTGGCTCACTCATTCTTCCTGATGCCTGACTATCCAGATGTAGAACTCTTTGTTCCTTCTCCAGGTCTGTGTCTGTCTGCTTCTTCCCATGATGATAATGGACTAAACCTCAGAGCCTGTAAGTCCACCCCAATTAAATGTTTTTCTTTGTAAGAGTTGTCACTTGTAAATGAAAATATTGTTTTCTCTGAGAGAGAGAGACAGAGAGAGAAAGAGAGAAGGGGGAGGGAGGGAGGGAGGGGTGTGAGAGGGAGAGGGAGAATAGCAGAGAAGCAAAATAGAGGTCTCAAAATGTCTCCTGCTGATGGAGGCATTTTGGGGGCCGATAACCTAAAGTTACACGAGGCAACTGTTGTGATGGGCTTCATGCCACTGGCACAGGGTTAAACTTCATTTTACCTAATATATGAATGCATGAATTAATTGCTTGGAAATTCCATTCAGTCTATGCTTATCTTATTCACAGAAATACGACCAGCGCCTCCTGTGCTCCTGGCTCACAGAGTAGATATGCAATAAATATCAGTTAGATGCATAAACAGATACAAATGAAGACAAGAGCTAGGATTTTACAGGAACAGAACAAAATGTTACATTCAGAGTCAGTGTGTCCCCTTCAAAGTAGCTACGTTGGCATGCCACATCTTTCATCACAGAGATGCTGCTTCCATCTCAAAAACACATCCCCAGTCCCTTTCTACTTATTAAAATATTGCCCTTTCTTTAAGGGAAGTCATTTCCCTTAAATAAATTATTTGTTTTCCCTTTTCCCTCAAAAGGCAAACAATAAATCTAATATGTATTAACATTTTGCTCATTTTTCCTATGCAACAAGTCATGTCTAATGTATCATCTTTATCTCTATCAAATATAAGAAGTTTATGTAACAGAAACAGAGTACGAATAAAAACTCCAGATTTTATGCAAAGCTTGAGAGATTTAGGTTCTGCCAAAAAAAAAAAATCATCTTATTTCCAGATGTATCAGTAAAAGTAATTTTCCTTTATTGGACACTGATGGTTGACATTAAGCTCTTGAAATATCATTAAAATATTTCTGCTCTACCCAGTTTGCACAGTCAAGTAACTTTTAAAAAATCATTTACAGCCAAGCTGCTGCAGTGCAATTTATTACAGAAACTCAATTTTCTCCACCAGTTTTCTACTGGGAAACAGTGATCCTGGCTGCAGGCAGGGACCCACCTCAGAGTCTTTAAGGCCTCATTTTTATATTTTGTTTCTTGCAGAGAATGGTTTTTTGCATATGAATAATGTGCTGGTTAGTTTTATGTCAACTTTACACAAGGTGCAGTCATCTTGGAAGCAGGACCTCAACTGAGAAATAATTCCATTAGATAGGCAGGAAGGAAGTCTACAAGAGCATTTCTTGATTAATGATTGATAAGAAAGGACCCAGCCCACTGTGGGCAGTGCCACCCCTGGGCAGATGATCCTCAGTTATATTAGAAAGCACACTGTACAAGTCCCTTCCAGTCCACTACAGCATTGGGGTGCATTGCCCGCGGAGTCTCCGAACACCCGCAAGGACCCACACAGGATCCCCCACGGATCCTAAGACCTATGGTGAGTGGAACACAGCATCTACTCCAATCCAATCGCACGGGACCTAAGACTGCATTAACTAGGGAAGCAGATAACCCGGCCTGATCAGGGGCACAAGTCTCTTTCGGTCCACCCCAGCACCAGGGTGCCTTGCCTGTGGAGTCTCCGGACACCCGCAAGGAACCACACAGGATCCCCCTCAGGATCCTAAGACCTCTGGTGAGTGGAACAAAACCTCTGCCAGGAGGCAGGTTCGAACAACAGATATCTGGGCACCTTCCGTCCAAGAAGAGAGCTTGCATGCAGAGAATACTCTGACCACTGAAGCTAAGGAGAGAGCTAATCTCCCCAGGTCTGCTGATAGAGGCTAACAGAGTCACCTGAGGAACAAGCTCTAACCAGAGACAACTATAACAACTAGCTTCAGAGATTACCAGATGGCGAAAGGCAAACGTAAGAATCCTACTAACAGAAATCAAGACCACTCACCATCATCAGAACGCAGCACTCCGACCCCACCTAATCCTGGGCACCCCAACACACCCGAAAAGCAAGACCCACATTTAAAAGCATATCTCATGATGATGGTAGAGGACATCAAGAAGGACTTTAATAACTCACTTAAAGAAATACAGGAGAACACAGCTAAACAGGTAGAAGACCTTAAAGAGGAAACACAAAAATTCCTTAAAGAATTGCAGGAAAACATGACCAAACAGGTGATGGAGTTGAATAAAACCATCCAAGACATAAAAAGGGAAGTAGAAACAATAAAGAAAACCCAAAGTGAGGCAACGCTGGAGATAGAAACCCTAGGAAAGAAATCTGGAACCATAGATGCAAGCATCAGCAACAGAATGCCAGAGATGGAGGACAGAATCTCAGGTGCAGAAGATTCCATAGAGAACATCAGCACAACAATCAAAGAAAATACAAAACGCAAAAAGATCCTCACTCAAAATATCCAGGAAATCCAGGACACAATGAGAAGACCAAACCTGCAGATAATAGGAGTTGATGAGAATGAAGATTTTCAACTTAAAGGGCCAGCAAATATCTTCAACAAAATTATAGAAGAAAACTTCCCAAACCTAAAGAATGACATGCCCATGAACATACAAGAAGCCTACAGAACTCCAAATAGACTGGACCAGAAAAGAAATTCCTCCTGACACATAATAATCAGAACAACACATGCACTAAATAAAGAGAGAATATTAAAAGCAGTAAGGGAGAAAGGTCAAGTAACATATAAAGGCAGGCCTATCAGAATTACACCAGACTTTTCACCAGAGACTATGAAAGCCAGAAGAGCCTGGACAGATGTTATACAGACACTAAGAGAACACAAATGCCAGCCCAGGCTACTACTATACCCGGCCAAACTCTCAATTACCATAGATGGAGAAACCAAAGTATTCCACAACAAAACCAAATTCACACAATATCTTTCCACGAATCCAGCCCTTCAAAGGATAATAACAGAAAAAAACCAATACAAGGACAGAAATCCCACATTAGAAAAAGCAAGAAAGTAATCCCTCAACAAACCAAAAAGAACACAGGCACAAGAACAGAATGCCAACTCTAACAAAAAAATAAAAGGAAACAACAATTACTTTTCCTTAATATCTCTTAATATCAAGGGGCTCAATTCCCCAATAAAAAGACATAGACTAAGAGACTGGCTACACAAACAAAACCCAACATTCTGCTGCTTACAGGAAACCCATCTCAGGGAAAAAGACAGACACTACCTCAGAGTGAAAGGATGGAAAACAATTTTCCAAGCAAATGGTCTGAAGAAACAAGCTGGAGTAGCCATTCTAATATCGAATAAAATCGACTTCCAACCCAAAGTTATCAAAAAAGACAAGGAGGGACACTTCATACTCATCAAAGGTAAAATCCTCCAAGAGGAACTCTCAATTCTGAATATCTACACTCCAAATGCAAGGGCAGCCACATTCATTAAAGACACTTTAGTAAAGCTCAAAGCACACGTTGCACCTCACACAATAATAGTGGGAGACTTCGACACACAACTCTCATCAATGGACAGATCGTGGAAACAGAAACTAAACAGGGACACAGTGAAACTAACAGAAGTTATGAAACAAATGGACTTAACAGATATCTACAGAACATTTTATCCTAAAACAAAAGGATATACCTTCTTCTCAGCACCTCACGGGACCTTCTCCAAAACTGACAATATAATTGGTCACAAAACAGGCCTCAGCAGATACAAAAATATTGAAATTGTCCCATGTATCCTATCAGACCACCATGGCCTAAGGCTGATCTTCAATAACAACATAAATAATGGAAAGCCAACATTCACATGGAAATTGAACAACACTCTTCTCAATGATACCTTGGTCAAGGAAGGAATAAAGAAAGAAATTAAAGACTTTTTAGAGTTTAATGAAAATGAAGCCACAACATACCCAAACCTATGGGACACAATGAAAGCATTTCTAAGAGGGAAACTCATAGCTCTGAGTGCCTCCAAGAAGAAACGGGAGACAGCACACACTAGCAGCTTGACTACACATCTAAATGCTCTAGAAAAAAGGAAGCAAATTCACCCAAGAGGAGTAGACAGCAGGAAATAATCAAATTCAGGGGTGAAATCAACCAAGTGGAAACAAGAACTATTCAAGGAATTAACCAAATGAGGAGTTGGTTCTTTGAGAAAATCAACAAGATAGATAAACCCTTAGCTAGACTCACTAGAGGGCACAGGGACAGCATCCTAATTAACAAAATCAGAAATGAAAAGGGAGACATAACAACAGATCCTGAAGAAATCCAAAACACCATCAGATCCTTCTACAAAAGGCTATACTCAACAAAACTGGAAAACCTGGATGAAATGGACAAATTTCTAGACAGATACCAGGTACCAAAGTTAAATCAGGATCAAGTTAACGAGCTAAACAGTCCCATATCCCCGAAAGAAATAGAAACAGTCATTAATAGTCTCCCAGCCAAAAAAAGCCCAGTACCAGATGGGTTTAGTGCAGAGTTCTATCAGACCTTCAAAGAAGATCTAATTCCAGTTCTGCACAAACTATTCCACAAAATAGAGACGGAAGGTACTCGACCCAATTCATTCTATGAAGCCACAATTACTCTGATACCTAAACCACAGAAAGATCCAACAAAGATAGAGAACCTCAGACCAATTTCCCTTATGAATATCGATGCAAAAATCCTCAATAAAATTCTCGCCAACTGAATCCAAGAACACATTAAAGCAATAATCCATCCTGACCAAGTAGGTTTTATTCCAGGGATGCAGGGATGGTTTAATATACGGAAATCCATCAACATAATCCTTTATATAAACAAACCCAAAGACAAAAACCACATGATCATCTCATTAGAAGCAGAGAAAGCATTTGACAAGATCCAACACCCATTCATGATAAAAGTCTTGGAAAGATCAGGAATTCAAGGCCCATACCTAAACATGATAAAAGCAATCTACAGCAAACCAGTAGCCAACATCAAAGTAAATGGTGAGAAACTGGAAGCAATCCCACTAAAATCAGGGACTAGACAAGGCTGCCCACTTTCTCCCTACCTCTTCAACATGGTACTTGCAGTCCTAGCCAGAGCAATTCGACAACAAAAGGAGATCAAGGGGATACAAATTGGAAAAGATGAAGTCAAAATATCACTTTTTGCAGATGATATGATAGTATATATAAGTGACCCTAAAAACTCCACCAGAGAACTACTAAACCTGATAAACAGCTTCAATGAAGTAGCTGGATATAAAATTAACTCAAAAAAGTCAATGGCCTTTCTCTACACAAAGGACAAACAGGCTGAGAAAGAAATTAGGGAAACAACACTCTTCTCAATAGTCACAAATAATATAAAATATCTTGGCGTGACTCTAACTAAGGAAGTGAAAGATCTATATGATAAGAACTTCAAGTCTCTGAAGAAAGAAATTAAAGAAGATCTCAGAAGATGGAAAGATCTCCCATGCTCATGGATTGGCAGGATCAACATTGTAAAAATGGCTATCTTGCCAAAAGCAACCTACAGATGAAATGCAATCCCCATCAAAATTCCAACTCAATTCTTCAACGAACTAGAAAGAGCAATCTGCAAATTCATCTGGAATAACAAAAAACCTAGGATAGCAAAAGCTCTTCTCAAGGATAAAAGAACCTCTGGTGGAATCACCATGCCTGACCTAAAGCTTTACTACAGAGCAATTGTGATAAAAACTGCATGATACTGGTATAGTGACAGACAAGTAGACCAATGGAATAGAATTGAAGACCCAGAAATGAACCCACACACCTATGGTCACTTGATCTTTGACAAGGGAGCTAAAACCATCCAGTGGAAGAAAGACAGCATTTTCAACAAATGGTGCTGGCACAATTTGTGGCTATCATGTAGAAGAATGCGAATTGATCCATTCCTATCTCATTGTACTAAGGTCAAATCTAAGTGGATTAAGGAACTTCACATAAAACCAGAGACACTGAAACTTAGAGAGGAGAAAGTGGTGAAAAGCCTCGAAGATATGGGTACGGGGAAAAATTCCTGAATAGAACAGCAATGGCTTGTGCTGTAAGATCGAGAATTGACAAATGGGACCTCATGAATCTGCAAAGCTTCTGCAAGGCAAAAGACACTGTCAATAAGACAAAAAGGCCACCAACAGATTGGGAAAGGATCTTTACCTATCCTAAATCAGATAGGGGACTAATATCCAATATATATAAAGAACTCAAGAAGGTGGACTCCAGAAAATCTAATAACCCCATTAAAAATGGGGCTCAGAGCTAAACAAAGAATTCTCACCTGAGGAATACCGAATGGCTGAGAAGCACCTGAAAAAATGTTCAACATCCTTAATCGTCAGAGAAATGCAAATCAAAACAACCCTGAGATTCCATCTCACACCAATCAGAATGGCTAAGATCAAAAATTCAGGTGACAGCAGATGCTGGCGAGGATGTGGAGAAAGAGGAACAGTCCTTCATTGTTGGTGGGACTGCAAGCTTGTACAACCACTCTGGAAATCAGTCTGGCGGTTCCTCAGAAAATTGGACATAGTACTACCAGAAGATCCAGCAATACCTCTCCTGGGTATATATCCAGAAGATGTCCTAATCGGTAAGAAGGACACATGCTCCACTATGTTCATAGCAGCCTTATTTATAATAGCCAGAAGCTGGAAAGAACCCAGATGCCCCTCAACAGAGGAATGGATACAAAAAATGTGGTACATTTACACAATGGAGTACTACTCAGCTATTAAAAATAATGAATTTATGAAATTCCTAGGCAAATTGTTGGACCTGGAGGGCATCATCCTGAGTGAGGTAACACAATCACAAAAGAACTCAAATGATATGTACTCACTGATAAGTGGATAGTAGCCCAGAAACTTAGTTTACCCGAGATATAAGAGACAATTTGTAAAACACATGAAACTGAAGAAGAATAAATACCAAAGTGTGGACACTTTGCCCCTTCTTAGAATTGGAAACAATCACCCATGGAAGGAGTGACAAAGACAAAGTTTGGAGCTGAGACAAAAGGATGGACCAGCTAGAAACTGCCATATCCAGGGACCCATCCCATAATTAGCCTTCAAACGATGACACCATTGCATACACTAGCAAGCTTTTGCTGAAAGGACCCAGATGTAGCTGTCTCTTGTGAGACTAGGCTGGGGCCTAGCAAACACAGAAGTGGATGCTCACAGTCAGCTATTGGATGGATCACAGGGCCCCCATGGAGGAGCTAGAGAAAGTAACCAAGGAGCTAAAGAGATCTGCAACCGTGTAGGTTCAACAACATTATGAACTAACCAGTACCCCGGAGCTCTTCACTCTAGCTGCATATGTATCAAAAGATGGCCTAGTCGGCCATCACTAGAAAGAGAGGCCCATTGGACACGCAAACTTTATATGCCCCAGTACTTGGGAACGCCAGGGCCAAAAAGTGGGAATGGGTGGGGAGGGGAGTGGGGGGGAGGGTATGGGGGATTTTTAGGATAGCATTGGAAATGTAATTGAGGAAAATACGTAATAAAAAATATGAAATTAAAAAAAAGAAAGAAAAAAAGCACCCAGCACACCTGGACATGAAGAGATGGCTCAGTGGTTAAGAGCACTGGCTGTTCTTCCAGAGGTCCTGGGTTCAATTCTCAGCAACCACATGGTGGTTCACAATCATCTGTAATGGGATCTGATGCCCTTTCTGGTGTGCCTGAAGACTCTGTGTGTTTGTGTGTGTGTGTGTGTGTGTGTGTGTGTGTGTGTGTGTGTGTGTGTGTTTTAAAGGAAGCAAATTAAATAAGCTAAGAGAAGCAAGCCAGTGAGAGTGCGCAAGATTTCTCCATGATCTTGCTTTCAGTTCCTGTCATGTTCCTGGCTTGAGCTCCTACCCTGACTTCCCCCCATGGAGGCCTGAAAGTTGTAAGCTAAAATTAACCCTTTTATGCCTATGCTGCTTTTTAGTCTATGTTTTATCACAGCAACAGAAAACAAACTGGGGCACATAGATTCCTTCCTACAAGTACTTTCCATTGTAATTCTTCACATAAATACACGTTTCCGAGTCAACATCGACAATAAAAATATTTGGGAGGAAGGGGAAAAACTGGAAAGGTTTGTCCAGAAATATGTAAACTAAACAAGGTATTGCAAAGAAAGACTACAGGGAAGTCTAAAAGCATGACTATCTTTTTTTTTTCCAACTTCTCTGTACCTGAGATAATGAAGGACTGGTTGAATTACCCTTTCCCCTTTCCCTTTTACTCAATTTGATGACATTAGATGCCAGTCATCCCATCACTGATGCATACAATTCCACCAGAACAGATATCCTTGATCAGACGACAGAGACGGGAGTATGGCTCAAATATGTTCCTCACATACAAAGTATGTGATAAAAAATAATCCCTCTAGTGTAACAGAACTCATTCTTAATTTCTAAGAATTGGGGTTCTTCAGCGGTGGCCAGACCACCTGTGCTCTAAGCCTCATAGAATGAATCTGTTATAAAGGGAGACCATCTTGCCCCCTCTCTTACTCCCTGTACTAACCTTTGTCACACTTGCAAGGGATGGCATAGCACGAAGACCTTCACCAGATGTCAACCTCTCCATCTTGGACTTCCTAGCACCTAAAACTTTAAAAAATAAATGTTCTGTTCTTTCTTCTTAGTCTCAGATAGTTTACTATAAATGCATGAAACAGCATAAGACCAAGTATCTTGGCTGGCAATTCATCTTAGCTGTTGACATCAGCTAAGATTGACTGGGACACACTGCTGGCTATAGAATGCCATGGTAGGATCGTCCAGTATGGAGTTGGTTAGGTAGGTTCAAGTCTCAAGTAAGATTGTTTTTTGAGATTTATGTATAAAGCTTTACTCCTCTTTACGTGTGTCCATGGTAGACATTGTAAAGTAATCAAGTCTTGGTCTCAGGCCCTTCTTGGTATATGGCTTCTTCTAACTACCACCAACAAACAGAACAAGAAATGACCATTAATATTCAGCATAAATTATAGGAATAGCGAGCTTAGTACTCTGTGAATGAGTATAAGACAGAAGCTGGACCAGTGAGATGACCCAGTGAGTAAAGGTACTCACCACCAAGCCTGATGACCCAGGTTATCAGAAGCCAGAAGCCATGGGGAAGGGAAGGAGGGAGGGAAGGAGAGAAAGAGAGAGAGAGAGAGAGAGAGAGAGAGAGAGAGAGAGAGAGAGAGAGAGAGAGAGCCCGTGGGTTGTATTCTAATCCCCATATATGTTTGGGTTTGTGCTGGAAAGATGGCTCAAGGGTTAAGAATGTTTGCTTCTCTTCCATAGGACTTAATTTCAGTTTCTAGAAACTGTCAGTGAGTTCCCAGTTGCTTATAACTTACTCCAGGTGGCCCAATATTCCTCCTGGACTACATGGGCTCCTAAATATATGTAGCATTCACTCACACAGATACAAACACATAAGCATAAGTAAAATAATTTTCGAATGTCTTTTTAAATCACAGAAATTAAGCATTCATAGTGCCAAAAGATTCTGTACAGCTTGCTGTGGGGAAAGTCACCAAATAATGCCACCGGTTTGTATACTCTGCCTGTTGTAATACTGACAGCCAGATGCAATATGCTCATTGATTCAATAGTGGCATAACTGTTATGGGGCAACCAGTTTCTTTCTGATCAGAGTTGAAGCCTGTTTCAGCAGGAAGAACTCATGCTCAGTGTATAAGCCTGGCCAAAAGACCACTGCTGTGGAGGCACAGGGAATCTACTATAGATGTTTCTTTAAACTGACCTGTTTTGAAAATGCCTTCTAAATATTTTTGTTTATAATGATAGACTAGAATGCTCTCAGCCTTGGCACGTGGGGGTGTCTACCACAGAGACTCAGGTCTGATCAAAGAGCTAAGAACAAGTGACTCCTGTCTACTCAGCCTTAAATGAAATATGTATATCACCCTTTTCAAGGTCTGTGTGATATGGTGGAGAGGCTAGAAAGAATATAAGACCCAGAGGATGGAAAAGAGTACTGGACAATGACCTCTTCTAGATAGGATATATCTGTTAGGATCTCACAGAAGCTGTGTTTACATACAAAAAAACCTACACAAGAACAGGCCTACATCAGCCCACCTTGGGTGGTGGAAAGACTCATAATAACCTTCTCCTGCTTGAAGTGCTATTGATAGTTAATGGATCACCAGGAGAGCGGGAGTCATTTTCCTCAGTGGGATAGGCATTAATACATTGCCCAAACTAAATAACCCTGTATCTCTGCTTATGTCAGCAACTCTGGTTAAACTCTGGGCCCTAAAACAAAAGACTTGAAAGTAGACGTGGAGGCTAGTTGGATAAAAGAAGGCTTTCATCAGGAGATGAAAGGGAACACAAGAGAGTTAAAGAGGAGTGAATCTGAAATCTTTAAATACATGGACAGAATTCTTTAAAAAACCCACATTTTGTATTCAGGCATGAAATTATTTTTTTAAAAACAGAAGCTGTGATAATTACAGAATCATTCAAGTGACTATGATGTCTGGGTAGGTTGAAGAAAGGGGAAAAAAATCAAAATGGACTCAAAATGAATTTTTTTCTCCTCATCAAATCTAAGACTTACTACATTCTAGTGCCACCTTCACTCACACGGTTTCTTTAGCTCTTGTGAAAGTAATTCTGTGTTTAAGTTGGTATTACTATGGGGAGGGACTTTAGAGGGCTCTTTCCCACCAGACATCCATCCCAAGAGCTGAAACTCACACTACTCTACGTCCTTGGATAAAGGAATTCTGGGACCAATAGTGCTTTTCTCTACTGGGTTAAATATGATGGAAACCAAGTGACCAGAACTTTGCTGGATAAAATACACCCTCTTAGAAACAAGACTGCTTGCTTTTCAGGGATGCTTTAAAGTTTCATCTTGTGGTGCTTTCTAATCTATGAGAAATGTAACAAGCTACCATTCTAGTTTGCCTGATATTACTGTTATAAAACACTGACCAAAAGCACCTGGGACATGAAATGGTTTATTTCAGTTTGCACCCTGCAGTCTATCAGGAAGAGAAGTCCTGGCAGGAACCTGGAGACAGGAACTGAAGCAGAGTCCAGAGTCTGTGCAGCAATGTTCTTACTGGCTTGTTCTCCATAGTTTATTCAGTTTGCTTTCTTACATACCACCTGTCCAGGGGTATCACCACCCACTGCTGACCTGAGTCCTCCTACGTCAGTTGTGAATTGAATAGACTTACTTACCCTTGGGTCAATCCAATGGAGGCATCTTCTCAATCGAGGTTCCCTCTTCTCAGAGGATTCTAGCTTATACCAAGGCGACAGAAAACAAAACAACAACAATAAAACAAAACACACAGACAAATGAAAAACACACCTAAGCAACTTAGTTACCCATTCCAGCCAGTTCCTGCTTTTACAAAACCTGCTTTGAAACAGCCAAGTCCTGGTTCCAAAATACTTATAAGTACTTTGTGGAAATCTATGACAAGAACCCAAAAGAGAACAGTGGCTATATATTCAGTGTTTGTAAGCACAGGAAAGTCAGCTATCAACATTTGTGTAAAGCTTTATGGTTTAAAAATGGCCAGTGGGGTAGGCTTTGGATGTGTTCTGATGAAATCATTCGGTTGCCATAGAGATGCTAGGAGAATTAGACGGATCATATCTACATGATTAGGTCTGCAGGCATGGTTAATTTTCCATGTTATATCCAGAGTTGGAAAGTCTAGAGGAAGGTGAAGGGAGTTGTCTGAGGACTGTTTCCCTGAGTTGGGCTGATCCTTGTCTATTTGTATGCACATCTGCTTGTATTCTTCTTCAGTTTCCCAATGTGAAGATGTTGAGTCTGAAATCGTGTCCAGGAGATGTTCACATTGCAGCTCACCTATTCAGTGCAACTTTTCTTGTTCATAGGTTTCTTGTGCAGGCAAGTCTGCTGAACTTGATGTTTCTCAGGGGAGGAATTTTAGAGAGTGTGGTTCTACCAAACATGCATCCCAATGCTAAGAGTTGAAGCCAACATAATTCCATACCCTTGTATTAATCAATTCTAGGGTCATGCTTTTCTCTCCCGTGTTAAACATAACAGAACCAATAAGTGTTTACTTGTTCATAGATTTTTCTAATGGTCATTAGAGTACACAACAACATATTATCCACATCTAATACTTCATCTGGTCATAACCATCTGTTTCTTCCTCCTTTTCCCTCTGAGAGGTTTCAGGGTGCTTAAATAGGCTTCTATAGCTCTCCAGCACTGTGTTGCTTCTTGGTACCTTCTATGTAGGGCATCGATCTCCTGCTTTGGAAAGGTCTTGGATGTCACAGGTTTCTAGAGTCCAGCTTCCAGGACCCCAGCAGCAAGTCATTCCTCTTTTGTCATTGGCCATAGGCAAAATCCTGTCAATCTAACACAAAAGTGTCTCTTTGCCCTTGTTTTCTCTGACCAGTAGAGAGGATGGATGCTATGAAAATAGACAGAATAATCAAATCTGGAAGTAATAAAGATTCCTGAAATTCTGTGTGACTAGCAACAAGTTTTGCTGACATCACAGGTTCATTTACTAACTATAAATCAAACCAAATTTATATAGTACACACTTGAAAAATAATGAGCAAAAGAAAAACCCAGCTGAGATCATCATGCCTTGTAAAGTTTTCAGCCTAGTGAGGGGCAAAATCATTGATCAAAAATTCTAACAAGTAAACATGAAATATGAGAGTGTTAACATGGGGAATTTGGAAGCTCTCAGAAGGTGTGCTCAGGAGATTAAATACCTAAGTTACTTTACCATAGAATACACTCATGCAAAAGGTATTTATAGCAAGCCATTAAGCAATTCATTAGATGGGCCCTAGTGGAGCTCTGCTTCCAGAGAAGATGGAGTCGCTGGGATCAAATTTACCCCTTGAACTAAACCTACTAAAAGCCAGACAATATTTGTAAGACACTGAAGATCAGACTTCAAAAGACATAATTCTGATGGACAGAAAATATTAAACAATGTTCCTGTTGGATTTCTCACTGTGAGAAACAAAAACTGCAAATATGGGGAAAGAGAGAAATTCTATAGAATTCACTTGAACAAGAGGAGGGCATGAACTAGATCTCTTGTCTCATTTATGTAGGTATGTTAGGGTGGGGCCTTTTAAAGTAAAGCCACCCCTGCAGATGTCTTTTCTTTCTCCCTTTAATACCACTTTTCCCCTGGACTTCCAAAGGAGGACAAAGTTCAGTTTACAAAACCTTTGGCACACCCAACAAACTTGAGGATCTTGACTGTACTGGGTTAGCCTGATGCTGCTTGTATTCTAATGCTAATATTGGGCCTCCAAGACTGGTTACCTCAGAGATAAGAGAGTCCTTAGGTAGATGCTAGCAAAGTGACCCTGCCCCCAGGTTATTTCTGATTGGTAAATAAAGATGACAACAGCCAATAGCTGGGCAGAAGAGACATAAATGAGCTTTAGGTTTCTTGGCCTTGAAATCTGGGTAGAATCATGAAGAGAAAGAAGAAAGTGCAAAAGAAACAGCCATGGGTTAGGTAAACTATAAAAAACGTGGCCTTGAGGGCTGGCCAAAGTTAGAAGCAGTCCAGATGAAACATATTAAGTAATAATTCGGGTTTATTGATAGGAAAATAGATTCATAGCATAGAGGGTAGGTTTCTGCCCAGTTCTTCTATTGTTTAAGGATTTTTGTAACTATAAGGGTTCTGAGTGTGCTTTATCTGGGAACTAAATGGTCAAGGCAGGGTAAACACTCCAGGATGGGATTAACCATTTCTACAGCACGTGACCTTCCGATGACTAGAATCCGTCCATCACTGACTGACTCAGTCCCTGAACGTTCTTGGGAGGCTGTAATTCTCAAAAGGATGAAAAGCATGACCTTCTTCAAACACAAAATGCATATATGTCAGAGGTCTTCTTCAGCTCATTAGTAAGGAAACAATTTTTTTAATATAGCCCAAGGAGTAATAGCAACAGTTGTATAATAGCAACAGTGGTGTCTGCAATTTAATAATAAAAATACATCAGGATAGGGTTGGTGGGAATACAACTGGCTCATAAAGTATAAACCATCTACTGTAAACTTATGACTATATTTCCTAGTGTCCACACATCATTTACAGGTGTTTTTACTTTTATTTTCATCTTATGTTGTTTTCTTTTATGTGTATGGATGTCTTGCCTACATGTATGTGTATGTGCCATGTGTGTGCCTGTGCTCACAAAGGCCAGAAGAGGACATCTCAATTCCCTGAAACTGGAGTTTCAGTGCAGAGCCATCATGTGGACGCTGAGACTGAATCTGACAAAATTCTACAAGCTGACCTATTGCAATAGTATTCACAGTTAAAGATCCTATGTCAACTGGGAGAATTTTGTCAGAGAGAGACATAAATAATTTATGCCAAGGGGCTAGAGAGATGGCTCACCAGTTAAGAGTACTGAATGTTCCTCCACAGGACCTGTGTGATGGTTTGGGGGAAGGGGCTATGGATCAGATGTGAGTGAGGGAAAATTGGGGGTATTGACAAAATCTGGCCTTCCTGCCAGAGGAAAAAAATTCAGAACAAATGACAAATACAATGTAGCAGGCAAAGAGGCTTTATAGGTCAACTCCTGTCCCCAGTCCCCACCTGTTTAGGAGTTATTCCCCTGGCAATCTATACAGAAATGAACACATGACTGAACAAGGCTAAGTGGTGATGGATTGTCTCTGCTTCTGTTGGCTTTTGCTGAGGTGTCTGAGTGGAGAGCTGGAGGATGAACTGTCATCATTCAGAGAACAAGAGGGCACCGCTGTCTGCTGAGACCTACAACCTGTGAGCTCTGTGAGGCTTGTCTTAAAGGGCACTGGAAGTCCTAAGAACTAATGTTGGTCTGACCTCATCCTGCCCCTCATTCTCTCACAGACCAAACCACAAAGCTGTAATTCTCCTTTGTAAGGCAAGCATTACAAACTCCAGCACTGTCCCCCCAAGCAAGCCATAAAACCCATGAAAGGCACTACTATAACTTTCTCTACCCATCTGTGTCAGAAGGCTGGCTATAGCCTCTCACTCTAGAAGGGGCCTGCTTCACACCAGGAAACCAAGCAGAATCCAGCTGGCCAGGTCTGGCCAGCTCCCCTCTGGGCCTACCCTTTAGTTAAGTGCAGCTGTTTGTTCTTTACTGAATCTAAGCATAAAAGTAGGCAGGTTTCCCTGGGTCTTTGAACCATCATTCTGAGGGCTCTGTGGCCCAAAACACTTTCATTAAACAAATGTGCCATGCTCTTCTCTTGCTGTCCGCCATTTGTGTAAAGGTGTGAGCCGTGGTCCTTAGGTTGGTGAGTAAAGCTGTCGCTACCATGGCTAAGCCTCCCTGTACAGTAGAAGAGCATCCTAAGGGGAGGAGGAGAAGGCAGAAGACCTCAGGCACACTGCCTTTTGTGATCCGGCACACCTGTCACCTACTGTCACCACTGCCTGAACTAACTCGTTCAAGGAAAATTACTATATCCCATCTTTGCATAGAGATGTCAAAAAATGAGAATACATCTTAAAATCATGCAGCAGAAATGGTATTTATTATCTATTCTTTACACTCATTATGATTTGTTCTTAGGACAATGAATACGTTTCAGCATGGTGGCTGGTTTCAGATCTTCTTGTCGTCTACATTCAGTCAGGGATGCCTGCTCAGATTTTAGAATGATTATACTCTCCTTAATTTTCTCGCCTTTTCCATTTTCCATCTACCTCTGCATTTTCAGTTGTACATGCTTTCTTCAATTAATTTTCCAATCACGAAAACGATTTGAAAGTTTCTGTTGACCTGTTTTCATTACTAAGAGTCCTTTGTCTTCTGATTTCCTGGCCCCTGTTCCTGTCAGGGTAACTGAACGCAATTACCCTGATTGCCTAAATACATTTATAAATGTGGCTCTTTGTAAAAACCACATTCTTGTGCTAATATGACAGCCTCCCTTTGCCCCAGATACTCCTCATACAGTTCTTCCAAAGGGTTAACATTTAAGCACAGGCAGCTAGCTAACTGAAAAAAAAAAATCTGTATTCTAAATCAGTTATCAGAAGCCTAACACACATTTGCCCCAGCTTAAACCAGTATGCCTCATCATAACCAATTGTGAACTGTCTTCAAGTGACATCACACTCTGAAATATCAAAAGCTAAGACTTCAACTTATGTTTGAGGGGAGCACAATTCAATCTGTTCTGTATATCCCCCTCTCTTATCTGTCCCCCATCCTAGGATCAGAGACTTCACTAAATACTCCCAACTCCCATAGTCCCCAGCCCTTTGCCATTCGCAATGTCCTATTTTTAAGAATTGAACATTTCAGCAAGTATACTCAACCAAACTGAGTGCTCTCATACTCATTCATTAAAGCACTTTGCTTTTGAGGACACACTTGAGGTCTGTGAGGGACATTAAAGCCTTTCCTCATGTTCTACCCCTGACTCTGATGTTCTTCTAAATCTGTGAGCTTAAGTCCATCTCATAGGACTATGGAATGAAGAAGCTCCCTAGTCTGTCTTTTGTGTGCCTAAGCTGAGACTAGAAAGGAAAACCCGAGCACAGGGATAACTTTCAATCACTCTCCAAAGTTCATTTTAGTTCCGTATGCCTTGCTTTCTCACATAGACACATGGATGCCATATGTTCCTTTGATAGTAGTCTTGGCTACTCTAAGATGGGAATTGCACGTGAGGGTAAGTATGTGGTGATCTCACGTGCGTTTGCTTCCCCTTAGTCCTTCTATAATTAAAATGTAGGTATTGTCAGGTAGGGGGAGTCCCATGTCTTCCAGAGAAAGCAAGATTTCCTCTATTTTTTTCTTTCTTTTTTTCAGTAAGCAGTGGCCTGGCTAAATGCTTGCTTGTATTTCTTCTGCAAATGTCACACCTTGTCATCAGCAATCCCCACCGTGATGAGAACACCCTACAGACATCTGTTCCTTTTGAGCAAATGCCACCCGGCAATGGGTTTTAGCCTTACTATGAAATAAAGCATGCTTTGCACTAAGTCTGTGCCTTATTCAATGAAGGGCACAAAGAACTTTCTCCTCCAAGGTAAACAAATGACTTAAAACGTAGGGGTTGCTAAGTTTTGCATTTTTCCCACCGCCTGCATCTTATCAAAGGCAGGATTCCTATTGCTATGTCAGGAAAAACTGATGGTGTGCATTAGTTAATTTACTGGAGCAAAAGAAAAGTAAGGAGAACTAATAAGTGTTTTGGTTGACAGATGGGGGGGGTGGGGGAGCCTTTCCATACAACACGGTGAAAGGGCCTGGAAAGAGATGTCGATTTTTTTTTTTCTTCTGTATTTCTTTACTCTTTGCCTGGGGCAGTGCAGCCCCAGTCTTTGAACAAGGTCAGGTGCATTGTGTATGCCCACAATTTGAAAAGCGTTGAAAGATTCCTGGAGGGGGTGTATCTCCAGCAACAAATGGCTTTGTGGGGGAGGAAACAGGGAGACAGGACCCCACACAGGCTGCCTTTTTATTTCCCAAAGGTTGAGGCCCTATAGGCTCTTAACAAGCTAAGGTGAGTTAACACCTGCTTCTAGCAAGAATTTACTCAGGCCTTCTGGTCACAGGTAGCTGATTTCCTGATGGGCAGGGCTAGAGGCCCCTTTCAGGGGGGAATTTTTGTCTCAGCATATCGACATAAAAATGAACTGTAGACAGCCATACAATGTCTTAAGGGCATTCGGTACTTGTTCCCAGAGCACAAAGAAATGAAAAATAAACCCTAAAAGTGTACATATCTGTATGTTGTATATAGGTGCTCACTTGTACTTTGTTACCTTGGAACATTCAAATATTTTATTAATCAGTACAGAGTATTTGAATTAAGGAAATGCAGGGTGTTACAAATATAGAGTTAAAGAAGTTAAGGAAATCTAGGATAAATTGGTCTGATAATTGATATTCTTAATGAGCCTCACTGCCCTTAAAGAATATATCATTTGAGTTGCACTTTAATGACAAGCTCTGGTCCCTGGGTTGGAGCAGTCAACAGACTATTTACACAATGGAACATGCACACGTAGTCGAATGAGCTGACAGGCACCAAACTGTGAAAAAACATCATGAGTATTAATGGAAGACTTTCCTGCTCAGGCATCAGTGAGAAGAGAGAGAAGTAAGAGTCACTGCAGGGATTATAAAAGGAGCCTGCATGCGCTTGTAGGGCACATCGATCTTGGCCAGTGTCATTCATTTTCCTTTTCCAAGACTTGTAGAGTGACCACATGGCAGTAAGTTTACCTTACTATCTACACATGTAGAAATGATGTTTGTGTGAAACCTCCTGCAGGGAGCCTGTGTCTATAGTGACCAATTGGCTGATTAGAATTTCCATACTATGGAGAAATTGAAATGTTGCTGATCTAAAAGACTACTTCATCTTTGGTTAGTTCAAGCCTTTGTCCACTTAGGTATCAGAATTAGCATCCTGTGACTACTAAAACACCTTTTAGAATCTATTAACTTATAAGACCACTAGCTTACTCCAATCCAAAAATCTAAGAATGCCATCAGATAGCATTTGGGGCCTATAGAATAGGTCCCCTCACAGGCCCTCTCTGGCATAGCCACCAATGCATTTTAAACTCGCCTTGATTTCTTATTTTCTTTGTCTATAAAATTATAAAAACTTCATGTAATTGCTTCCATTTGGAACATGGATTTGGAGTGACCCAAATCTGTGTTCCCAGGCCATGGTCACACAGAATGAATCCAGAAACTACCTTTTATTCCCTTTAAGATGAGAGCTATTTTTTTTTTTGCATTGACAAACAGATATAGTTTTTTTAATTCTTACCTCTGGCAGATATCAGCTGCTCAGGTGCAGGACACACCAGCCAGAATAACAGATAGGCTGCCCATCTGCTTGCAGAATATCCCCACTCTATCAGAGAAGGCTATGCTTGTCAGACGAACAGATGCAGGCACCAGAACTACAGATAGGTGACCCACCCAGGGGCTTCCTCAGCTCAACTTTCTCAGTGCCCCTCTACTATCCCCAATTGTCCCTCCCTTCCTCATCATTATGTCTTACACACACCCCTCCCCCCAAACTCTGGCAAAGATCCCTTGCTGAACCAAAGGCTACACTAGCCACCAGAAATCAAGTCCCCAACTCAGAAAGAGACTCACTACTGGCTGCCAGAATTCCAGACCAAAATAACCAGAAGAACAGAAAGGAAACAGAAACCAAGAAACAAAACATCCACCAACAAAGACAAACTCAGAAACCCTAACCTAGACCTAGAACCACTCCAAATCCAAATGCCTAGACGACTGCATAAGAACACAATCAAGGACAGTCAGGACAATATGTCTCCACTGGAATCCAGAAAGCCCTGAAATGTCCAACACATCTGAACCACAAGAAAACAACCTTAAAGCCAACTTTATAAAGACAATAGAGATCTTCAAAGAGGAAATGAACAAATCCCTCAAAGAAATTGAGGAAAGGACAATCAAAAAATTGAAGGAAATCAATAAATCCTTTAAAGAATGTCAAGAAAGCCAAGAAACAAGCAAACAAACACTTAAAGGAAACAAATAAAACTGTTCAAGACCTGTCAATGGAAATTGAAGCAATAAAGAATACACAAGCTGAGGGAATTCAGGAAATGGAAAATCTAGGTAAGCAAACAGCAACTACAGATGCAAGCATCACCAAGAGAGTACAAGAGATGAAAAGAGAATCTCGGGTGTTGAACATATAATAGGAGAAATAAATACATCAGTCAAAAACAATGCTAAATCTAAAAAAAAAAAAAAAAAAAAAAAAAAAAAAAATCCCTGACACAATACATTCAGAAATTATGGGACACTGTGGAAAGACCAAACATAAGAACAATGCAAATCAAAGGAGAAGATTCCCAGATCAAAGGCCCAGAAAATATCTTCAAAAAAAATCATAGAAGAAAAATTTCGTAAACTAAAGAATTCTTTACAGACCTTGAAAGAATAATACTCAACTCCATATAGAAATGCAAACCAAAAACAAACAAAAGCAGGATAACGAAACTAATCCTGAACAATAAAAAGATTCTGGAGGTATCACCATTTCTCGTTTCAAGCCATACTACAGAGCTATAGTAATAAAAAACATAGTATTGCTGTAAAAACAGTCAGGTTGATCAATGAAATTCAATCAAAGAACCAGATGTAAATCCACATACTTGATTTTTTTTTATAAAGAAGCCTGAAATATACAGTGGGAAACATCTTCAACAAATGGTGATGGTCTAACTGGAAGAATTCAAATAAATCCATATTGCCTTGTACAAAATTCAAGTCCAAGTGAATCAAAAACATCATCATTAAAGGAGACACACTCGTACTGACAGAAAAGAAAGTAGGGAATAGCCTTGAGTCATTGACACAGGAGACAACTTCCTGTACAGAACACCAATAGCACTGGCACTTAGATCAACAGTTAATAAATGTTACCTCATGCAACTGAAAAGCTTCTATAAGGCAAAGGACATTATCAATAGGACAAAATGTCAGTCTACAGAATGAGAAAAGATTTCACCAACCTCATAGCCAACAGAGGGCCAATATCCAAAATATATAAAGAACTCAAGAAACTATACATAAACAACCAAATAACTCAATTTAAAAATGGGGTACAGATCTAAACAGAATTCTCAATAAAGGAATATAAAATGGCTTCTAAACACTTTAAAAAATACTCAACATCCTTAGCTATTAAGGAAATGCAAATCAAAACAACTTTGAAATTTTTGTCTTACACATGTCATAAAAAGCGCAAGTGAGAGCTCATCCCAGTGAGAATGTAGAGCAAAGGAGAGTGCTCTTCCATTGCTGGTGGGAATGCAAACTTGTACAGCCACTATGGAAATGAATATAGTGGTTCCTCAGAAAATTGGAAATCGATCTACCTCAAGACCCAGCTATACCACTCCTCAGCATATAACCAAAGGACACTTCATCCTAGCACAAGGTCACTTGCTCAACTATGTTCATAGAAGCTTTATTCATAATACCTAGAAACTGGAAACAACCTAGATGTCATTCAGTGGAAGAACGCATTTTTAAAATGTGGTACGTTTACACAATGGAATATTACTCAACTGTTAAAAATGACATATAATTTCCAGACAAATGGATGAAATTAGAAAGAATCATCCTGAGTGAGGTTAACTGGACCCAGAAAGACAAACATGGTATGTATTCATAAGTGGATATTAGGCATAAAGTAAAGGATAACCATCCTACAAGACACAGTCCTAGAAAGGCTAAGTAACAAGGAGGGCTCAAAGGGAGATGCATTGTTCTCACTGGGAAGAGGAAATAGAATAATTTCTTGGGTGGACTGTGGGAGATGGAAATGGGAGAGCAAGAATCGGGGCATGGTGGGAGAGAGGACTGGGAGAGATGCCTGAAACTGGAGGGCATTTGGGGTGATATGAAAGTCTAGTGCAATAGAAACTCATTGGAATCTATGACGGTGACCCAAGAAAATGGTAGTAATGGGGATGCAGAGCCTGAATTGGCCATCTTATGTAACCAGGCAAGCCTTCCAGTGGTAGGACTCTGGTATCAACCCAGCCACAAAACTTTTGACCCACAATTTGTCCTGTCTACAAGATGTGCTATGGCAAAGGTGGCACAGAACTTGTGGGAGTGGCCAACCAAAGATCAATTCGTCCAACTTGAGGCCCACATCATAAGAGGAAACCCACATCTGAAACTGCCAGGCCAGGAACCAAAACTGGATAGTCCAGAGACCTAGGTAGAGCCAACGACCAGTGGCATAAATAAACAAACATTAATGAAATAATTCCTAATGATATTCTGCTGTACTCACAGATCAGTGCCTAGCCTAATTATCAGAGAAACTTTGTCCTGCAACCGATAGGGACAGATGCAGAGAGAGACCCACAGCCAAACTTAAGGGGAAGTTCAGGGAATCCCAGGAAATTGGGGAGGAAGGATTGTGAAGCCAGAGAGGTCAAGGACACCACAAGAACACTACCCACAGAATCAGCTAACCGGGGCTCACAGGGACTCACAGAGATCGAAGCAACAGTGATATGATATGTTTATGAAGTTTTGTGTTCATGTGAGACTAGTAACAGTGTGAGTGAGGCTGTCTCGGACTCTTTTGCCTGCTTTTAGGACCCTTGATACAATACTTTTATTGTAACTTGTTAGGTTGTGTTCAGTTAATATTCCTGGTACGCCTGCTCTTTTAGGAAGGGAAAAGGAAGAGGAGGGAGAGACTGCAAGGAGCGGTGGTTGGGATGTAATATATGAGAGAAGGATAGGTAGATGATAGATAGGTGAGAGAGAGAGAGAGAGAGAGAGAGAGAGAGAGAGAGAGAGAGAGTAGAAAGATCAAGCTAGCCTCTTCTGGATAAGAGAAACATTTCTGTGGAAAAGAGACAAAAGGAAAACATAAATTGTGTGTTGTTTGAACTCTGAAAATAGGTAGTAGTGACCAAGAACTTGGGCTCTGTATGACCAGGAATTCTAAATGAGGTGAGACCTGCAATAAAGCCCAATGAATAGGCTCCTGTAGGTTTTCAATGGTGGTCAGGGTCTCTACAGTATTTTGGTTATGGCTTTAGAGAAAGAAATGAGAGTGGAGAGAAAAATAACTAAAAGAAAAAGAGATTTTCAGGAACTGAGATAGCCTGTGGAGTCCATGATGGGTGAAGAAATAAAAGAAAAAGGGATTTTCAGGAACTGAGATAGCCTGTGGAGTCCATGATGGGTTTGTCATTGCTTCCAGTGTCTTCCAGGCCACATATCCCCAGTTCAATTAAGAGCCTCTTCCTAGCTTAGGAGCAGGAGGGCTGTTGCTGTAAAGGAAAACTTTCATGTCTGTGGGGGGAAAACTAGGGCTCTTGTACTCAAAATGAGCCTGCAAACGAAAATTCCAAAACAAACAAATTCTAAGCTCTCAAAGGACAGCAAGAAACAAAAGACTTACTACAGTAATTCACTTCAAATGAATTTATTTCAGAGAACAGTATGAAAAGACACCAACATAAATTTGTTAGGGTGTTTAAAGGCACAGATAAAGCCATTTGTGCATTAGAGAAATAAATTATTGGACAGAAAAAGGCAGAATGAAATGCAAATGAGCAAATTGAATCACAACCTCCATTCCCCCATTGCTAGAATCTCTGGAAGCCAAACTAAGGTCACAGTCAGAGTCTACCCCATACCTATGAGGGGTAATCAACCTAGGAGGCTCGTCTAATGCTGTAGGATGGATCCAAGCCCCCTCTGGTTCCTACGATGGCTGAGCTACATGAGTTACAGAGAGTATGTACACCACTTACCTGTGTACATACATGTAGAGGCAGGAAGTCACCTTCAGGTGGTGTTTCTCAGTCATCACCTCCTTGCTTTTTATTTATCTACTTGTATGTGTATATGTGCACACATGACCAGAGATTGATATTGCTTGTCTACCTTTACCAGTCCCCATCTTAGGTTTTGTTTTTGTTTTGAAAGAGTCTCTCATGTCGGGCAGTGGTGGCACATGCCTTTAATTCCAGCACTTGGGAAGCAGAGGTAGGCAGATTTCTTCTGAGTTCGAGGCCAGCCTGGTCTGCAGAGTGAGTTCCAGGACAGCCAGGGCTACACAGAGAAACCCTGTCTCAAACAAACAACAAACAAACAAACAAGCAAAAAAGAGAGTCAATGAACTTAGAGCTTACCATTTTTCAGACTGGTTGGCCAATGAGCCCCTGAGATCCATTTGTCTCTACTCCTAAATGCTGAGATCACAGATGAAAGTCACTGTGCCTTGTTTCTTCTCTCAGATTCCTGGGGATCAAGCTCAGACCATCATACTTATGAAGCAAGCACTTTCCTGTCTGTGCTGTCTCTCTGGCCCTTCCCTAGCCAGTCTACAATTTTACTTTCATCACTAGCTTGGAACACTTTGATTATTATGTACCTTGGCCCAGTGGCCTTTCTGGGTCTTGTGCTTTGAAGTCTTTCCACTTCTAATACCTACAACCTTATGGTTTTCATGTAATTTAAACATATCATAGTCACTGTCCTTTCAAATCCATTTGTGTCCTCTCCTGACCCTTTGGCAGCATGAAGCTTTCCCACAGTTCTCTGAATCTGTTCACTGTTTGAATTGCTTTTGCATCTGGGTTTTGCTTCAGATAACTTCTATTTCACGTCTTTGGCTCATCTATCTTTTGCCTCGTAATGTCTAAAATGGCACTGATGGGACATGGGGTATTTATAGCACAAGTTTGTGTCTTTGTGTCTAGAGGTTTGATTTCCACCCTCTTCACCTCTCATCTTTCTAACACTCTTTCCCCTGCCATTTTATGATGTAAAATATAGTTATAACTGAATTAATGCCTTTTTTGGCAAGTCAATGCCATAGCTTGTTCAGTTTTGAATCAGCTTTGCCTCATTAATTTTTCTCTTCATGCTTTCTTGTACAGCTGGTGATTTCTTTACCCATTATCAGAAATTCTAATTTTACTTTCTTGGGTGCTGGGTATTGTGTTTAGAATTTCATGTCTACCTGGTGGGTTGCTTCCTTGATCAGAATAACATGCCATTCTCCAGTCTTCTGATTCACTTTGACTTATAATCTATTCTATAGACAGTAGAGTAGTGATGCCTGTTTGCTTTCTGGCCCCAATTTTCCTTGAAAACTTTTTTTCCATTCTTCTAAAACCATGTTTATCGTTGAAGGTGAGGTGTGTTACTTTTAGACAAGAAAACAATGGATCCTATTTTTTCAATGGTAGCAGCCACCCTGTGTGTGTTGACTAACATATTAAAGCCCTTACCACTCAGAATTGTGATTGACAGGTGTGTCCTAACCACTTCCATTTTGAGGATTTTTGTGGTTTGTTTTCTCAGTCCTACTTTGCATACCTCATGCCCTGACATCGCTTATTTTTCCTCACCACTTCTTGATTGTGCTCATCCTTTTCTTCAGTCCAAATGATTCCTTCCATTCTTTTATGAAGGGCTGGTCTGGTAATCATAAATTCTCTTTACATTTTTCTAACACGGAAAGTTTTCTTTCTCTTTTAATTATGATGGATCGTTTTGTCTGCAATAAAGCTGCAGCATCTCTGCTCTTTCAGGACTTACTTGAGTCACATTGCTCCAGGCTCTTCTGGTGTTAAAACCTCCATTGAGAAGTAGTTATTATTCTGATGGAACTGCCTTTTTATGCTTCCTTCTCTGTTGCAGCTTCCAAAACCTGTTCTTTGTTGTATATTTGGTATTTTAACTGCAATCTGGCCTGGGGAGTTTGTTTATGGTCCTATCTATTAAATGTTCTGTGTGCCTCTGGTATGTAGAAGAGCAGCTTTTTTCCTAGAATTGGGAAATTTTCTTCTGTGATTTTATTGAAGGTGTCTCGTATGCCTTTGACCTGGAATTCTCCTTCTTCTGTACCCATAATTTTAGATTGATTTTTTTATAGTATTCCAGAGTTTCTACATATCGTATAACAAGCTGTTTGAAATTTATCACTTTCTTTGATGGAATGATCTGATTCCTCTACTTATCTTCAAGTCCTGATATTCCGTCTTCTATGTGGCCACTTCCATTGATGAGGCTCTCCAGTGAGCTCTTTATTAGACTTATTGAAATTTTCATTTCCAGCTTCACTTCTATTTAGGTTCATCTTTATTATTTCTATCTCTTTGTCACACTCAGTATTAATATCTTGAATTGTACTCTTGGATTTCAGTTTATTTTTGTCCTCTTTAAATTCATTCAAGTGTTTATTCATGTCCTCTTTGACTATCTTGAACTAGTGAGCATGTTTATAATTGTTCTTTTTAAGTTCTGTGTCTTGAGTTTCAGCTAAGCCATTCTCATTAGAAACAATTATTATGGTGTTTGATGATATTTGAAGATGACACATCCTCTTGGTTTCTTCTATTGCATACATTCTTATGACAGAAACTGAACATCTGGAGTTAAGTTCCTGGTTTTTAATATGGGTTTTTAGTTTATCAGGCCGGCATTTCTAGGCAGGGCATTGCTCTGAGGCATTAGGTGTGGGGGAGGGGGGTCTTAAATAGATAGAACCGAGGGATCCTATTCTCTTAAACAGTTGTATGGGTCCTAGGCCAAGAGGTCTTGGGAGAGTAGGGGTCATGCGGGGTCCTAATGCTGTGAGCCAAGGAGGTCTGCTCTCTTTCAAGGGTAGTCTGCAAGAGCAGGCTAACTGAGTAGGTCCCAGGACAGGGGAGGTAGAGCCAAGAATAAATCTGAGTCCATTCAGTTGGGGGGGGGGGTTCTGGTATAATATTCTAGGCTGACGCACCCTGGAAATCCTACCTAGCGGCTCTTGTTAATGTAGGAGGTATTTGGGACTACCCTACCCTGCAGTGAAATCAGCATAAGATGAAGCCAGGTACAGTCGAGCAGCCTGGAAAGGAGGAAGTAGAGGGCCTTGACATCCTGCAGTATTATTGGTGCAGGTTCAGGGGAATAGAGGTGAATGCTGGGGCACTGGATATTAGGAACTTTTCAATAAATATTTTAGACAATTGACCTGAGATATAGTGAAATTTCTTGGAACAAATTAAGATCTGCTAGGTCTTACTTTCAAGTAGAGCTTTTATAAGGTAAGACTAAAGCAGAATTTGGTTTGCGGCTAATTTCCCCCTACTATTGACATAATCTCATCATGAGTACCATTGGTGATGAGGTTGAGTTGGTGGCAATAGTCATTTTTCCCAGACTTCCAATACTTGCAGGTGATTTTTTTTTCCCCCTCAGCCTTTTGGTTGTATTTTAGACCATGTTCTGTGTCTGTAACACATTACCCAAACCCAAGTAGTTTATTAAAACTAGTTTGTTTTACAGTTCTGAAGACTGTGAAGTTCAGGAACATGTTCAAAAACACATGTTTTCCTGGTGTCTAGGGAAGGACTTCTTGACGCATTACAACACGGCAAGAGGCATCACATGATGAGACAAGGCACGTGTGTGAGGCTAGACCTCGCGTTCACTTTCCATAAATCTATGAATGTTACATAGGGATATGATCTCATATAACTCAAAATATCTCTGACACTCCACAGGCACCCAATGGATGGATTCGGGGATGCAGTTGGTAAATCATGACCTCTTAGAGAATACACTCCTGTGGCAAGCAGTCTCTATACATTGAGTGATACTCAGCTATAAACTGAGAAAAATCCTCTTCAGAACTTGAGTTTTTCATTGGACAGCTATTTTGTACCCAACATTTTAGCATCCTGACACCAATCCCATCTTGTTGACTTTGGGAACTTCCCAGGCTCTTTGGAATTCTTATTTCCCATGTTACATTTGGAAACTCTTTCTGAAAATAGACTTGCCTATTCTCAAATATCACAGGCCATTAACTAAAACTTACCGACTATTCAAAGTCATTCATTATTCAAGGGAAGAAACCAAACCTCAAGCAGGACAAGAGATAAATGACACCCACACAATTCCTTAGTGAAACGGGTGAAGCAAAGTTATCTTTTCTCTCGCTGTGACCAGTGTGCTTGCCAATATTTCACTCTTTTTAAACTACTTTAGGTTTGCCAATTAAAAAGGACAGATTCCACACTCTTAATAAGATAAAGAATATGGAATAAGATACACTCAATCAAATGATAATGTCTTTGCACTGAATGCATAAAAACAGACTCCAGTTCAATTTGGTTGTAACATGATAAAAATACTCAATCTCTTTACAGATATTTTAGGGAGAAAATTACTCACATTTCTTCCACTAAAATTAAATTAATTTGCAGTTCATCTGGAAAGGAAAAGGTTTGCCTCATGTCAGTGATAGAATCAGACACTGGTCTGAGGTCATCTCCTTCTGTAAACTCTGCTAAACTTATGAGGAGCAGGAGGACAAGTCGGCTGCCATAGAAAGTGTTCCACTGGACATGTTTTAATCCATTGGGCACCATGGATATAATTGACTGAGGACTTGATTTGTCCACGAGGATTTCCGAAGACCTGTGAAAATGTTTTGAGATGTGAAAAAGCGAAAACAAAAGCTAATTGCATCCAGACATTAAAAAAAAAAAGCTAAAATGTTTTGAGGTAACATCTTACTACATAGCACATACAGCCCTGCAATCCCATGTGTAGCCCAGGCTGACCTCGAACCCATGACTCTCCTTCCTCAGCTTTCTGAGTGCTGGGATCCCTGGCACATGCCACTATTTTCTCTCCTAAAGGTTTTATTTCTGAAAGTACAACGTGGGAACCTGTAACTGCAACTTAGCTCTTACATGGTTAGATTTATTTGATTACTTAAGGGTAGGTTGTCAGTTCATTTTCATATAGCTGACATGATGTGACAAGAGTGTTCACAAACACACCTGCACAGAGTCACTGTGGCCATCTAAATGCCTCATGTTGTTACTGAAACTCCAGAGACATCTTGAGTCCTCTTAGTGCCTTTTGTTTAGGAACAGTAGGAATTCCAATGATTAGATATCTGGATAAGATTTTTCTTTTCTTTATTTCTCCTAATATTATTTCTAATTCTTGTCTGTTGTGTACTTTTGTTTGATAAATTGTCATTGCCTGTTCAGGACATTCTGTAATCAAACCGGAGGATATTCATTCCTCTGTCTCTCTGTCATCTTCTACAGAAGACTTTCAAAAAAATCAGAAATGCCCACCGTCTAGAATGTTATAGCATTGTGTTCCCTAAATTTTCTAAGTAAAATACATCTTCTTTCAACCTATTTTCACCAGAATAATGGTAAGTTTTGTTACTGGCATGCCATAATTACTCTTGGAGCTTACACGATCTCAATGTTGATATAAAAGGAAAGAGAGAATAACCCCTCTGGGATGGTGTTTTTCTTTATTTTGTGGATGCTTATGTATATACAAAGCACCCATTACAAACTGACAGTCCCTCAAGCTATCTTCTATACCTAAGGGGATCCTAGGACACTTGAGTCTACACTACTTGCTTCCTCTTACTAAAATCATTCCTACCTGACATTCTACCCTCTCTTGAAATATGTATTGTCAACACCCCTCTCTTTTACCTAGTTTCAAGAAAACCAATGGCTTGTCAGACCCAGTAACGTAATGGAAAATATAAGCTCTTGGTTCCCAACATGGGGCTTCTAAAAACCTCAGTTTTCTAGGTGATAAGGATGCTAGAACATCCTTGGTATTAATATTTAATCTTTCACAATGATTCTTGGCACTGGGCACCTTAAATTCTTGTAATTTTCCAGGGGTCAAGAAGATGGTTTGTTGCACTGTGGCAACCCTGGATAGGCTAACAGATAGTTTAGGGATGCTGGCTTGTCTCAGTTAGTGTTTCTATTGCTGTGAAGAGACACTATATCCACAACAACACTTATAAACAAAAACATCTCACTGGGGCTGGCTCACATTTCAGAGATTTAGTCCATTATATGCATGATAGGAAGAATGCTAGTGCATAGGCAGGCATGGTATTGGAGAAGAAGAAGCTGAGAGTTCTACATCTGAATTGACAGGCAATAGGAAGAGAAAGTCATACTGGGCCTGACTTGAGCATGTGAGGTCCAAACACCTGCCCCCGGTGTCACACTTCCTTCAACAAGGCCACACCTACGACCAGACCTTACCACCTAGTAATATCACTCCCATGATCCATGCATATTCAAACCACCACAGATGCTAAGAGCATCCTTTGTATTAACATTGAGTCTTTGTCAATGATTCAGATGCAGGGTTCCTTAACTCCTTGTAACTTCCTGGGGGTCAAGAAGCTCTTTAGTTACTCTGAAACCTAGCTCTTTGAACACTATATTAGTCCTAAGTTAGCTAAGTTGAATTAAACTCCTAAATCCATCACTCTTGCTATAATCCTTTTTTTCCTCAGATACTAAGCTAACTAATAGACTATGATATCAAAACTCACCAACCATAGCCAGAGGGATGTAACACAATCAAACACGAGGTTTTAACGCTATTTAAGACTCTCCCAGGTAGTTTCTCTACACGGATGTGTCAGAGGCAGATCTGGAAGTGCTTCTTCTTGACCAGTGTATCCCACACAATTAACGCCTCATTCCACCACAGTCTTTTCTCTGCACTCGACTCTTCAGCACATTTTGTCACTGTAAAAACATACTTAATTATCACATTGTCTTCTCACTAATTGCTGTTTGAGATTATTTTGTTTCTCCAACACAATTTTATATGTTCGGTGGACAAAGAGTATTAGAACTCTTTGGCACACCATAATAACTAAAATAAGCCTAAGTACCTAATAACTGAACAGCTATGTAACCAACAGTTAATTGACTCTTAGGTTTAAGCCTCACATCAAAGATAAAGTGAAACCCCATTATGTCCGGTCACCCACCTCCCATGTACACATACAAATTAGACATTGGCTCAGAGGTACTTCAAACTATTAGATTATTTGTTATAAAAATCTCAATTTTTTTTCTTTTTCTAAAAGGCATTTGAGCTGATGTGGTTTGGGTGTTAGAATTGAATCCTCACTGTGAGGTTCTAAAAGGATGAAAACTTGATTCAACACTGTTGTGTAGAGGTGCAGTGTGGCTTTGTAGGGTACTCTAGGACTAAAGGAAGTCACTGCAGTTGAGCCCTTATGTTTGAATACGATGATTTTATGAGAGAGAAAGCACAAATAGAAAGCATACACAAGTACTCTCTGTGCCTTTCCATGTGCTACAGTTTGAATGTGATCCACTTGACTCTAAGAGTTCTCTGTGATGAGTAGAATTGCTCACCATGATGGTAAAACTCTATGAGATAAGGTTTGATGGGAAGTCTATAGTTCATGGGGGACATACTATCAGAAGGTAGCTCTATTGTTCTATTAAAGGACAATAGAAGGTAGTTCTATTAAAGGAGACACAATGGATATCATTATAAAAGAAACAAGACTGCCCCTTTCTTTTCCATCTTCTGTCTCTCCATCTTGAGATCTTTCCTCAGTATGGGCTCCATCTCCCATGAGGTCCTTGCCAGAGCTAGGCCAGCATCTATTTGGACTTTCAGCAAACAGAACTGTGAGATAAATATAAATGTCTTCTCCTAAAAAGGTAGCTGCCTCAAGTATTTCATCATAGTAACTCAAAAGTTATCAACACACTAATAACTACATGAGGCTCAGCCCAGATGTGGGCCCTTGAACTTTCAGCATTGAATTGTGATTTCTTAAAACAGTTAATCTTTATAATGTGCTATAACCCTTCAGAATTTAATTATAATAACATAAAGCAGGCACATATAGACTGATAAGAAAAGTGCAATGCCCTAAAGAGTTGGTGATGCCAAAGAGTTTGAAGCAGAAGTGGCCTTTCAGCCATGTAGTTGATTTCATTTCAACTTGCGTCCTATGAGTCCTAAATTATATCACATTAAGAAGGCTAGAAGCATGCTTCCAGGCTTATTTGGAAGAGCTCGATTTGGGGAATGTAGAAGACTAAAAATATAAAGGAACAAGACCCAGAACAAAGGTCTTGCATGGGAGAGGCTTCATGGCTACTGATAAAACTGTTAGCATTGGTCCACCACAATCTTCAAAGCACATGTGGGTCACTCTGCCCTGAGATTAGAGACAAGATCATGGAAGTGCAGGCTGATGGCTCCAGCTGCTGAGTGAAGCTGTCTGGCTCACCTTTCACCAGCTGACTATCTCTTTGTGAATGTCCAGCTTCCCCTTCCTGTCTGGTAGGCATCACTGACAATACCACTTCTTTCTCTCTTCAGACATTCTCTCTCAGCCTGCCCATTAAAATGAGCACATTCCACTTCACGATGGGCTGGGGGACAGCATTCATGATAAACAGAAGTGACTGAGATAAGGCATCTAAAAAGAAGAAGGGAGGAGGAGGAGGAGGAGGAGGAGGAAGAGGAGGAGGAGGAGGAGGAGGAGGAGAAGGAGGAGGAAGAGAGGAGAGGAGGAGGAAGAAGAGGAGGAGGAAAAAGAGGAGGAGGAGGCATCTGTGTGGTCTTACAGAGCATACCCTGATTTCATCATCCGCACTTCATTTTCACTAAAGTGGAATAGAGTGTCAGAAAGTCAGATGTGGACCAACAACAATGAGATTTTTCTTAACAGGTCTTTTTCTCTGGACAGCCTTATAGGCACCTCAAAGTCCTCTCTCTGGCCAAATTCAGCGAAGTTCCTTTTTCTTCCCGTCTCTGATGGAACAGCAGCTTTGGGAAGGGCGGTGAAGTAAGCTGAAATGAAATTGCCAAAGTTATGGTTCTCAAGTAAATGAGATTTTCTCTAATGCTTACCAACTGTCACCAGGTTAGATGGATTTTTCTGCTTGAAGTCCCTCGGTGCATTAATTTCCCTGCTGTCTTATGGTATCCCTGAGAAAGTAACTTCGGCAGCCATAAAGGCATAAGAAAATGCATAGCGTCAGTAGTACACAAAAGGACAGTAAGAAATGAAAACGAGGAGAGGGATGGAAGAAAGCTTCCTAGACAAGGCTGTTGTCTGCTTGGTTTTCACATCTGAAGGCATTTCACACATCACTGTACCCTCTGCTCCTAGCAAATGGCAGGATACGGTGAATCCAGGTCAGCCGAACTAAATTCCTAAAAGGCTTGTTGTTATTCTCTTTGTTGTGTGTAGCACAGTGGTTTTTAAAAACCTTTTAACGCAGCATAAACATTATACAAAAAGTAGCCGAAAGTGGTGCTGCACTGTCTGAGGTCCGGACCTCAACAATAGGGCGTCTTCTTCCCCCAGGAACAGCCCACCAGGGCCTCCAGGGGGCTGTCAGCTCAGAGGCAGCGCAGCACCTCTGGAGGATTTCCATGAACTGGCATGTGTTACACAAGAGTTTCACTTCTCTGATTGCCAAGAGCCATGATCTAAGTTAGAGATCAAGCAAACATCTCAGCCTCTCCCGATGTGTGGACACGCCATCTTCCAATTCACTCTAGTTTCTCAAAGGTGAGGGATAATATTATTTACAGTAAATGCCATCAGTCGGACCCAGCTATATGACTCCTGGGCATATACCCAAATGAAGTTCCAACATGTAATAAGGACACATGCTCTACTATGTTCATAGCAGCCATATTTATAATAGCCAGAAGCTGGAAACAACACAGATATCCCTCAATGGAGGGATGGATATAGAAAATGTGCTACATTTACACAATGGAATTAGCTATTAAAATCAATTTAATCAGCTATTAAAAACAATGACTTCATGAAATTCACAGGCAAATGGATGGACCTTGAAAAAGTCATCCTGAGTGAGGTAACTCAGTCATAAAAGAACACACATGGTACATACTCACTGATAAGTGGATATTAGCCCAAAAGTTCGGAATAGTCAAGATTCAATTCACAGACCATAAGAAGCCTAAGAAGGAAGACCAAAGTGTGGATACTTCGGTGATTCTTAGAAGGGTGAACAAACTACTCATAGGAAATATGGAGACAAAATGTGGAGCAGAGACTGAAGGAAAGGCCATCCAAAGACTGCCCCACTTGGGGATCCATCCCATATACACCCACCACCCTGGACACTATTGTGAATGACAGGAAATACTTGCTGATGGAAGCCTGATATGGCTGCCTCCTGTTAGAGACATATCTGTCTCTGCCAGAGCCTAACAAATACAGAGACTGATGCTTGCAGCCAACCATTGGACTGAGCTCAGGGTCCCTAATTGAGGAGTTGGAGAAGGGACTGAAGAGCTGAGGGGTTTTGCAGCCCCATAGAAGGAGCAACAGTGTCAACAGGCCAGACCTCCCAGAGTTCCCAGAGACGGGACCACCAACCAAAGACTACACATGAAGGGACCCATTGCACTGGCCGCATAAGTGGCAGAGGATGGCCTTGTTGGACATCAGTGTGAGGAGAGGCCCTTGGGCCTGAGGGGGTTTGATGCCCCAATGTAGGGGAATGACAGGGTGGGAGGACAGGAGTGGGTGGGTGGGGAGCACCCTCATAGAGGCGGATAGGAAGGATGGAATAGGGAGTTACCAAAGGGAGACCTGGAACGGAGAAAACATTTAAAATGTAAATAAAGAAAATATCCAAAAATTTAAAAAATTTAAAAAAATAAAAGATTGATGCATACAAAAATAATAAATGCCACCAGTTTTACTACCTACCATCTAGATATTTTCATCTTTCTTCCTTCAAAGGATAGCTTAACAGAAGGATATTGAACAGTTCTTATATCCAAGGCACTAGCTAGAATGAAACACACACACACACACACACACACACACACACACACACACACACACTGGGGGAGGGTGTCAAGGGGCAAATTTAACTTTAAATGCATGTGATAATAGTAACAGCAGTACTGATGAGAATAGAAGAGAACCCAGACACACCATTACATACCATTTACTAAGTGCCCGATGCTGCTCCAATCACTATACATGGATTTTGCTGTTCGCTCAAGTTAATCACACTCCAGGAAAGGGATGACCTTCACTCATAATTGGCAGAGGAGGAAACAGGAGCAGAGGAGTGAAGTGGTTCGCACAGTTCTATACCCAGAAACAGCTGAGCTGAGCTTTGGATATGGACAGCCCAAATCTCCAACCTCCACTCCACCTACATTGTCTTTGGAGCCCATCAATACTTTCGTTTCCTGTCTATGATGCCAAAGAGAAGTGTCTTTTAAGCTCTGCATCCTTCATAAACGACTATGGCTGGAGCATTTGTGACAAATACAGCTGCTTCTGCCTTTCCCTCCAAAATTGTTCACTAATTACTGGCTCTTTGTCAGGGATTGTATGACATCAATAATCTTCTGGGGTGAACAATTTTTTTTGTCATTGAAAAAGCTGAATATTTAAGAAATTTGTTAGTTTGCTTTAATGAATAAGTATCTATGATGGGTTATTTTATTTGACATTATTTTATATGTATTAATGTGTTGCCATTATATAAGCATGTGCATTGTGTGTGTGCTTAGAATCCACAGAGGCCAAAAATAGTACTGAATCCTCTGAAACTGGCATTATAGACAATCGTGAGCTGCCATGTGGATGCTGGGGAACAAACCCATGTCCTCAGGGAGATTAGCCGGTGCTCTTAACCACTGAACCATTCTCTGGCCATTCTCCTCCCTTCATGGATTCTGACCCACAGCGATCTCAATACCATGGCCATTTCTTTAATATTCCCCAGCAATGTCAGTCTCTGCCAAGATTTCAAAGTGGCTACACTTGCTCAGTAATGCCTCTAATTAACACTATTAATAGCACATGTCTCTTTTTTCCATTTTCTCCTCTCACCCTGTTTCCCTATTTTACAAAGCATAGCCTTTCCCTTATTGACCTGAAGTGGGGGAAGGGGGAAGAGCCCCTCTGCCTAGTCCATGGGTCATGAAAACAGTGCAGAACAAGTTTTGGGACTCAGCTGTTCTAAGTCCTGTGGTATTCACCTGCTCCATGCAGAACCAAGAGCTCTTGCCTGCTTGCAAATATCCAGACATTGAATATTTACATTTCCTTCATTCATCAACATGCAGCACATGGCTTTGATGTCTTAACAGAAGCTAATGGGACATGGGCAGTTGGATCAGGACACTTGAGCTAGTTTGGAACATGGGTAAGAGTGACAACTCTGTCTCTAAGATGGTTTGAACTTTCATTTTCTACCAAGGCAGCAAATAGCACAGATGATATTGGAACACAAAGTGATGAGTTACCACTAGAGCCAAGACTCTGTAGACATATGCATGCTCTAGAGAGGACCAATGTATGTCCAGGTGCCATCCTATTACCATATAAGGAATTGCTTGCAGCTCCACGTATTCATTGCTGCAGTGGTGGCAGGTCTGGCTGTAGCCTACTCTGCGGACAGAGAAGATCCTTACCATTACATGTGTGGGCTTTAGAAGTTGTAATGCTACCAGATGTCACTGCCACTAAGGATCTTGTCTGGGTTGAGTGTGAGGGGTCATCAGTAGAAGAGTGTGAGGTTGAACTATACCACTTACTTCTCTCTCTCTCTCTCTCTCTCTCTCTCTCTCTCTTTCTCTCTCTCTCTCTCTCTGTGTGTGTGTGTGTGTGTGTGTGTGTGTGTGTGTGTGCATTCTCAGCCAGTCCTAGGCATCTTACTGTCTATGTTTCCCCAGTGCTGACATTCAAACACCCACCACTATGCCTGACTTTAAACATTGTTTTTACCAAATTTAGAGCAGGAAAGGCACAGAGAGTGCCAGCTTTCAAGCACTTGGGCTAGCTGAGGCCTTGGGAGATAGAGATTCTAGCTGTAGCTACAACCATGACACATGGCTCACGCCACTGTGGAAAGCCTGGGACTAACAAACTACTTAGATAAAATTGGAGCTGATGGATGTAAAAATTCGATTATTTCGAAGAGAACTCGCAGAGCGATGCTTGAAGCAGATGTCTCTGGACCTTTTCCTTTTGTTTGTACACTCGTGTCTTTCCAAGTTCAGCAAGCACTTGTTGGAAGCACTAAGTCAAGGTTAAAAAACCACACACACACACAAATGCATACACAAAAACAAACCTGAGGTAGCCTCAGGGCTCTCTCAGCTTAGTGGAGGCACTGACCTCAAAAGAGCAGACCCCGCACAATACAGTGGTGAGTGATGTGTGCGGAGGTGAAGGTAGATACAGAGGAAAGGAAGGAGAGGCTGAGGAGGGTTTCTTAGCAAACAACCTGCGTGAATCTTAGTGGTGATATCAAGTTTGCTTGAGCACCTGAGCGGTCCCTGAGTAATGGACTGGAGCTGTAGAGCCGCACAAAAATGCCCAGCAGCATCTCCAGGCTGCTTGCCTCCTCCACTGTGCATCCAGGCAGTTGTGTTGATAAGGACCACTTCCTCCTTTGTTCTCTGCCTTATTGCATTACTTAGAGGAGATACCAGCAGGTCAGAGAACAGAGAGGAGAGGAGGGAGAGAGGGAGGGAGAGGGGGAGGGGGAGGGGGAGGGAGAGGGGGAAGAGGAGAGGAGAAGAGAGGAGAGGAGAGGAGAGGAGAGGAGAGGAGAGGAGAGAAAGAGAGAGAAAAGGAGAGGAGAGAGAAGGGAGAGAGAGGAGAGAGAGGGGGAGAGACAGAGAGAGACAGAGGAGAGACAGAGACAGACCTACAGAGAAACAGACAGAGACAAAGAGAGAGGAGACCTTCTCTTCTTGGCTTCATTATTCCTACTTGAACCTCTGAAGGAGTCCCTTCAGGTAACTGTGTCCTATCATTTTTCTGGGTGCTCCATCTGCTTCCCCACTGAGACCTTGCATGATACGTCATCCTAGGCATAGTATACATACAAAAGAGATATAAAACAACCAAGCCCAAGAATCAGAGCAGGGAGCTACAGCTGAGAGAGCTCAGAAGCCTGGTCTCATGGAGTCTCATAGCTATGTGTCAGAGACTTTATCCTTTATCCCAAAGATAGCTAATGCCACTGGGTGATGTTTGGGGCTTTTCTAATGATTTCTTCAGAATTTGTGGCCTTGATTAAAGGCTTTCCCTGCCTCTGAATTGTGGAACACAGTGTTTCCACTGCTTAGTTGTGAGGTATCAGAACTTTCTCCACGTTTTGCTTGGAATCTCCATGTAATATTCTTAAGAGAGAAAGCCAAAGACTTAGCTGAGGGAAGCAACTCTCACCTCTCAGTGCGGACACTCTGCAGGGACTAATTGACCAAACTCTAAGAATCTATGGAGAGAACTGACCGCCCTCCCTAAATAGAGTGTGGGTATCATGGCTCATCTTCTCTCTCTCTTAAACAATGACTAACTTAGGCTGGGGACATGAACCAAGTAAGAAAATCACTTCAATCTCAGTCTTTCCATATGCCTTTTCAAACTCAGACCTTTGCACTGCCTGAGAGAAGAACCAATCAGCAAAGAAGGGAGACAGGTCTTAATATGGATTATAGTATATTTGTTGTAAAAAGACATTGCTCTTGGACTGATGGCTTTAAAGGGATGCTTGAGCTCCTGAGGGACTACTGGACAAGACATCTTAGGAGTGAGTTGACCTATACCCCTTCCCAGTCTTGGTTTCTTTTGTCCATCTGGATCATCGAGAGTGGGAAAGAATACATGCCATGTCCTCCCTTGCAGTGTGGAGATCTGACATGTAAGCAGAATGCTTTTGGTGGTTTCTGAAAGACCTTTTGATTTTCTCTGGCTTTGGAGTGGGGAGGGGTGGCAATCACGGTTAGCATCACCCTCCGCTCCTTTCATCTTGACTTGAATCGAAAGAAGCTAACTGGAGCCGTAGCATCTTGTAAGGAGGAGGCAGTAACTATTAGGACCAAAAGGATGGAAAAGATTGTGGCCAAGATGGCAATAATAAGCAGTTAAAGGGATGATAGCAATAGTTTTATCTCCAGAGTTCTGGTTATGTTAGCTGCCATTTAAAATAATATTTATTGAGTAATCTGCTCTTCTAGCAAAATATGTTCTTACTTAACACACCTGGATCACAGAATAACCACAGCCATTCCACCCGTCTCATCTTCTCGATTAGAATCGCAGGTTTTTTGAAGATAATAGCATGTCTCGTATAATAAGCCATGTTTTTTCTTCCACAGTGACCTTTACATGTCTCTGCACAGAAACTATTGTTGCTATCCTAACCGACATCCATTTAACAGAAATAATAAGTCTACCTGCATTCCTGCTTAGCTTAGAGACCTTAGTCATCACTGCAGTCCTTACATAGGCTTCTCCTCATTAAGCCTCACTGTTTCTGTGGAAACCTCAGTAATAGAGAAATCCAGCCATCCCCTTCCCCCTATGGGCACCGAGGCTGCTACAGACGGATTTCCTGCTGGGACACAGTTGTGTATCTCCAGTGGGTCCTCAGCTCTGCCCCAAATCTAATTTTCTTTAACCTACTCCATCACATGTGCTTCTCTAATTCCCCTCTTAATTCCTTCTTACCCCATCCCTACAGTGTACTTAAGTTGTCTTGTTCAGCAGCTGCCCATTCTCTGTCTCCTAGCTCTGAAAACTGGGAAAATATATTGTTTGCAAGCCTCCCTTACTCAAAATGCTCTGTGGCCCAGCAGAACCTGGGGAAAATACTAGAAAAGGAGATTCTCAGAGACAATCCGATAAGCACAGAATCAGAATCTGTGAGGTCACAAGCTCCCGGCTGTGGGGAGGGTAAGGGTTACGTGTATCTTGTAGTTATCAATTGATTTGCTTTTGTTTGTTATACTGCTGGAGACCCAACACAGGGATTCTCGGATGCAGGGCAAATGTTGTACCACTGAGCCTTGTACATGTGCATGGGTGCGTGCTTTCACACACAGAGACGCACATGCACACGCACATGCGCGCGCGCGCGCGCGCGCGCACACACACACACACACACACACACACACACACACACACACATACACACATAAGCTAAAAATACTCTTGACTATTTCTTCTTGAGACTCTCCTGTCTCCTCATTCTCTTGAGTTATCATTTTTCCCCACTGATACAACAGTTCAGTCCTATCAGTAAGTCGATACTGTCAGGTACTTCCTATCTGAGAAAAGCCAAACACGACAAGGCTCGTACCCCTATCCAATGAGCACTCTTTCTCTCACTTCTCCTTTCCACGTTCATGAAACAATTCCATGCATGCATTCCCTTCTCCTTTCCCATCCACTCAGAATCCAACCAAACCCTTTCATCCTTACAAGGCAATTCAGAACAAGCTTTAGAACAAGCCAAGGTAGCCCAACACTCGGTACCTTAGCACAGGGAATACTTTCACTTGAAGGACTCTGAGAGCCCCACAGAAGCAAGAAGATCGCTCTGACATTCTCCTTCTCTTCTCCCCTGAAGTAAGCTGTAAGACCTTTATTAACCAACTCCTTCCCTCTAATAGAAGGAACACAAAGAAGGGTCAGAGCAAGTCCACCTTTCTGATTTTCCTCCAGGCGTATCACCATTGATTGCATCAGACTCTTTCTGCCCAGGTATCCATCTTTCTGCATGGCCATCACACTTCATTGAGTCTAGCACTCAAAGGATTTTCCTTTTTTTTCCCCTTTGGATCTTTATTTGTGAAGGCACTTGTGTTATACAAAATTACATATGCATGGTTTCTGTATCATTTACATATCCATCTCTGTGACCATAATGCCTTGCAGAGCAACCTCAGGGAAAAAGATTTATTTTGGCTCTGAGTTTCAGTCTCTCGTGGAAAAGGCCAGGATATAGCAGAGTTCACAGAAGAGGGGTGAATGGCAGAGAGTCTCCACTTCTTTGTAGGAAGGATGTAGAAAGCAAGGCCAGAGCCAGTAGCTGCAACTTTAAAAGGTCCATCTCTAGCAACTAGCTTAGGCTACACCTCCTAACAATTCTTCTGCCTCAAAATCATGCCATGGGCTGGGAAGTAAGCACTCAGAACATAAGCCTGCAGTAGACAACAGAATCAAGGCATCGTGTGCTCAACTGTTTAATCTGGATTTTGTTATCGGAGTCTCAGATATAAACATAGAAGTAGATGAGGAAAACATTTGCAGCAAAACCCAAGGCTTGCTTTTCTGACTTTCTTCTAGGTCCCTCAGAGCCAAGTGCTCTCTCTCTCTCTCTCTCTCTCTCTTTGGTCTTTCTGAACATTTTCCTTCTTCACCACATCGTCCTTTGCTTCTTTAATTATTTTGGTTTTCCACAGTTTAATCTCAAGTTTCCTCTCTGCCTTGTCTTTAAGTAGTCTCATCCAATTGTCTAGGGTGAAATATCACTCACTAACGTGTTGGTGTTTCCCAAATATGTCTCCAGGCCCTGAATTCCTTTCTGGAACATTCACTTACTTAGGTGGTATTTGTATGTGAAGGTCTTGGATTGGTCTCAAAGTTGTTATGTTTAAAACTGAAATCTGATTTTAACAACCTTCTCCAGAAACATTTCCTTGCCAGCTCTTTTCCTGCTCAGAGGACAAGAAGACCACCCACCCAGTAGTCTAAGTCAGGGACTTAGGAGTCATTCCTTCCCCCTCCCCCCAGTCCCTACATCATATTCATCCACACGATCCGTTTCTCTTGTCTCCCAGACAGATCACACACCGCAGCCAAGATACTTCCTTCTTCACTTGAATCTTCATAAAAGCTTCTTCATTATTCTCCCTTCTTGACAGATTTTCTTCCTGCAACCTTTTCTCCATACAGAATCAACAGCAGTCATTTGAGCTTATTCTGGTGGAATATCAGAACTATGTGAAATGGCTGACTGCACTTGGAGTAAAGTGGCATTATCTACAGGTAGGTGACTCTACCAGGCCTCCCCTCTTCCCAGTCTCCCCTGCCCCTCCCTATCTCTACACCTGATGTACTTTCACAGTGGTCAAAACCACTGAGTCTCCTCCACACCTGAGAAGGCAGTGTACCTTATTGTCTCTTTCTAATCTTTTAGGGGTCAACTGAGCTGCATCCTCCTCAGGGAACCTTTGACCTTCACATTAAGACTTCAGCCCCACCCCCACCCCACCCTTTCCTCTGTGAGCAATCCACTTTTGTCTTCAAAGCACTTCCTATGCTCAGACTCAGCACTTGTCTGTTCCCTAGAACAGGAGTGCAAAGGCCCTAGCTGCTTTGTCCTGTGAACTTCCAGCCTAGCAACTCATAGGGAACTGAATCCGTCAAAGATAAATGTGCTCATCCATAAAGCTCTCTCCACTCTGCCAACAACAACAACAACAACAACAACAACAACAGCAAAGCCTGTTTCTTTCACACTAGCAAGGATTTGAGTATGATAGAATATAAACACTTAGCCAAAACTTGAAACTGAGATGGACAGAGATAAGAACAGCACCTTAAAATTGCAAGAAAGAATAAGTTTCTAGAGAGGTAGAAAATTGCTATAATCTGTGGTAGTCCTCTTGATTTGGAAGCATTGTTAAAAGGACCCTTTACTCTCATGTAAAGCAAGTGCCTACCACAGTTCCTCTGGGTGAACTCTGAAGCCCTCTTTGACCTAAACACACAAGTTTTAGCCTGTGTGCTAACTGTTCTAGGAATGCTGGACTATTGAGCCTAATCAGAGACTTGTCCTAACAGAGATGAGCACTCCCTCCCTCTTATGGCTTAGGAACCCTAGGTTTTATCAGGCAGGCTGTATACCATATTTTGAATGTAACTGGTTGTTTTTCAGAAGGTCTGGATATATTCTTTTATTACAAAAGTGGCCACGAAAATGCATAAGCCCAGAGCAGAAGAAAACATTATGAAGACCATAAAAGCCAGGTGCTGGGCCAAGCACTTCACATGTTCTGTTTCACTTCCTCTTTTGTCCTGAATGAGATGAATGTGTGTCTATCTGTGTTTTACACTGGAAAAACAGCAAAAAAAAAAAACAAACAAAAAACAAACAAAAAACAAACAAACAAACAAACAAAAAACAAAAACAAAGCTGCAAGTGGAAAGGGTAATTTCAAAAGGCCACACAGCCCCTTAGCATCAGAGAGCAGAGCCAGAATTTGAACTGACTTCTAGGTAGGGTTCAGAAGTGAGTGTTAACTACCTGATATATTGAGGAAGCATAATCGTCAAGTCTTGCTGGAAGAGGCATTGACATGAGAAACCCAACAGGAATGCACTGGGCATAGCTCACTTGAGGCATTATTGAAGGGCTGGATACACTTTTGGCTACCATGTTGAGTCATCCTGTTTGGGTGAAGAAGAAAGCCAACATTCTCATACACAGAATCTCGCCACACAAAGAAGACACATCTGTTTTCTTATTTGAGAAAAAGTTGCTTTGGGGGTAGGAAATAACGTTTGAAGAGATGAATATCAAATGAACGAAAGTAGAAATTGCAACTCTTCCCTAGGCCTTGGCTCAGAGGGACAGACAAGCCTGAAGAAGCTGAGGTGGTGAGCCTGGCCTCTGCCCCTTGGTCAGGCTTGGCAGGGGCTAAGCCAGGAGGGTCTGGTCTTTAAGACTCAGGGTATATCCAACTAAGCACACTGTTAAATGACACTTTGATTCCAGTTGTAGTGTCTACATTAGGGAAGAAATAATAATGCACAACGCAAGCCTGGCCCCATCTCACAAGGCAGCTTGGGAGTAGTGCCAGGTCTTGGAGCAACAAAAGAACTCTATATAAAGTGGCAGGAGTGGTGTGCCTGCATGGCCAGGAGCAAAGATTGCCTGGAAACTTCTTTAGGGAGCTATGAGAGAGCATCCTGCCAGACAAGAAGTAGCTGGAGACATCTTGCTTTCTTGTCCCCATCTCCCATATGACCATAATCTAGTTTCTCTCATATAGAATCCTTTAATATCTGTGACATTACACATTTAGTCACTGGTTGGTAGGATGCTCTCATGTTTAAGGAAACATCCATGGTGCATATAACTGGCATTTTGTGTTAGCGTTTGGGTCTTTCAAATTTTGAAGCAGATAGAAAGAGAACTCAGTCCCTCTCATACTTGCAAAGGCCCCCATACTTTAAAAGCTTGGGTATCAATAGTTCAAGGACTCAATATTCATCCCAAGCCCATGCTTGCTCCGGTATTCTCTTGTATAGCTATTACCTCCAAGTTGAAACATTCCCTCCTGGAAAGAAGAGGGAGGTTCACAAGACTCAGGAGAAAGCTACAAGACTCAAGAGCCATCCCCCAAGGTTACATAAAAGCAGGAAGCACTGGCAGGTAAGGCAAAGAGGGGGAGACTTTCTGATGGGATTCTCTACAAGTTGGGCAGGGAACTTGAAGATGGAGCTCTAGTGAGTTGTCACCCACTCTGGAGGGGAACTTTCAACAATGCATGTGCTTTTGAAACACCCATGTCCTTGTGAGTAACCCCTCGCCAATGCTACCATAAGTAATCCCAATGACGTCATTGATTCATCAAACTAGCCTTAATCCATGATGCCCTATTTGGGGGTTAATAGACCTTTGTTCCTATCTCCCCAGGAAAAGTGACAGATTTCCTCTCTCCCTGCCTCTGATTTATCTGAGGGTGACTTTGTTACTGGCCGTACTTCATGATATAGCAAATAAAGTCCTACTAGTCCTAAGATGAATAAGCATACCCAAGACAGTTGGAATGAATAGCTTCAATGAGAGAAATCACAGACTCATCTCAATAGATGCAGAAAAGGCCTGTGGCAAAACAAAACAAAAACAAAGCAAAAAACAACTATGCCCTTCATGATAGAACCCTTGAGAAACAAGAAATACAAGGAACTTATCTTAACATTAAAAATTCTCTATATAACCAATCTACAGCCAGTATCTTTCTACATGAACAAAAACTAGAAGAGTTTCTACTAAATCAGGAAAAAGATAAGGGTTATTCATGGTGTTAAGACAACAGAGGTCGGGGCTGGTGAGATGGCTCAGTGGGTAAGAGCACCCGACTGCTCTTCCGAAGGTCTGGAGTTCAAATCCCAGCAACCACATGGTGGCTCACAACCATCCGTAACAAGATCTGGCGCCCTCTTCTGGAGTGTCTGAAGACAGCTACAGTGTACTTAGATATAATAAATAAATAAATCTTTAAAAAAAAAAAAAAAAAAAAGACAGCAGAGGTCACAAGAAATACAAACAGAAAAAAAAGTAAACTATTCATATTATAAGATGATGTAAATCTACACATAGGCCCTACATATTTCCCACAAAACCTCAAAGAGTTGATAAAGGCTTTCTGTAAAGTGGCAGAATACAAAATGAGTGCACAAAGATCAGTAGCCTTTATATATGCCAAATGACAAACATAGTTATAAAGAAATTAAAGAAATAAGCCTGTTAATAATATTGAAAAACAAAGGAAAAAATGGAAAAGAAAGACACCTTGGAATAAACTTTAAGCACAGAAGAGATTTCTACAATGAAAATTTTAAGATACTGAAGAAAAAAAGACAATGAAAAGACCCACCATGTTCATGGGTGGATAGAATTGACGTGGTAAAAATTAGCTGTTCTACTAAAATTAACCTGTACATTCAATATAGTCAATCCCACCAAAGAAGTCAGTGTGGGAGCTCCTCAAAAGGCAAAAGGAGAGCTAGCAGATAATTGACAGTCACCATTTTAACCCCAATGTGGTATATCCTGCTATAAAGATACTTGCTCAGCCATATTCGTTGCTACTTTATTCACAAAAGCTAGAGGTGGAGTCAGCCTAGATGGGCACCAACAGATTTTATTCAGTTGTAAGGAAAAGTGAAAATTTAAAGTTTGAACGTAAATGGATGGAGCCAGAAAATATTAAACTAAGTGAGGTAACTCAGGCCCAGGGATTCTTTTACCAGAAAAAGATAATTGGGGGGATACTTCAAGGAGTGGGGAGCAGCAGTTATCAGTGGTAGGAAACAGAGAGGAAAAATACTGGGGGTCGTTTAGTCAGGGATGGGGTTAGGGAGATGGAAGAGATGAATGGGGAAGAAGGGTTAACTAAGATGAAGAACACATGAAAAAGCCATAGGAAACCCTACTTCTTGGTGAGCCACCTAAGAAATATTTAGTTATAAAGTAATAACTTACATGGCTCAATAGTGCTTTGCCCAATAATAGCCAAAGGCTTATTAAACAAGTATCTTGGTACCAGGGGTTCCAAGTACTACATAGTCTCTTGGTTGTCTACTGGAAGATAACTCCCTTTACTGAAGAAACCACAAACCAGGGTACAAAATACAGAGAAAGCGAACAGGAACTGAGCTGTAAGTGTCCTCCATGTTGGTCAGTTTTCATAGTGCTGAAAAGTTCAGTGTAGTCTGCTGGAGCAGGGGGATCACTCTTGCTCAGCTGAGAACCCCATGAACTACAAACCTACAAGGTAATATGCTTCCATCTATACAATACTGGCATGTCTGTTATGGGAATAACCAAAGGCTCTCTTACTCCTGAGGGCCACTCTATAAGAGGAGATTTTGTACACATTTGCTACAAATCAAACCTGGTTACAAAACACTGATTGAAGGGCTTATATGCAAAAGAGACAACCTAATATTACTGGCTAGCTAAACTAAGACAATGTCAAACTGCCTTCCTAATACTTAATGTTTATACCCATGGACAAATGAGTATGACTGTCAGTCTTAAACTCAGCAATTTTTCTTTGCAATGACTTGTCGTGAGCACAGACATACACGAATGTTCTAGATGCTAAGAATAAAAGACAATTCAGTGCTCACTCATCCCTGAACAAAACATTAGTAGCATCCCATCTAAGGCTAGATAACAATGCAGAAGAGGTGGCAAGAATGTAAGAGCTGGAAGAGAGAGAGAGAGAAGGGCTATGAAATACCATCTTCTTTCCATGACTCAGCTAATGCAAGCATTATCTCTTAGCTGTAGTGCCTACATGCATTAGGTGTGCACAAGACTGGGCCTGTCAGTAGTTAATACAGATTAGGGAAGGGCCCTCATTACCTACCCATCCCTGATGAACTGTGGACTACTGATGGATTCTGGGGAAAGGTCAGATACTCTTCAGTTGTATACCTCCTGATGAACCCACCATGCTCCAATAGACAGTTTCCTACCCACCGTCACACAGGCACGCCTAGTTAAACTCAGGGAGTCATACAAACACAATGATGCAAATGTGGGAAAGTTAGTTATAGCAAGGATCATGGGTAAGAGGGAAATGCAGCAGGCAAAGGGAACAGAAATGAGAATGCACTATCCATGTGTATGAAGTTGTCAAAGAACAAAGTGTGTGTGTGTGTGTGTGTGTGTGTGTGTGTGTGTAGTTTCTGGAAGGTATACAATGACTTTGAATACTAAAACCTTAGGATATCAAACCCAAGGCAACCCCATTCCCTTTCATCAACAAAGAGAAGAGGGAGGGGGCTAGTCACATTAGCAGAAGAGATAGAAAAAAGCATTCCAAAGAAATCACGTACACGTATGTTTACCCTCTCATAGTTTCTATAAGTTAAATTTCTATGTAGAGGATTCCATTTTAGAAATGGCACTAGAGTTCTCAGACAGCAGTATCCACTTTCAAATTCCCAGGGATGACTTGAAATCATATGCATATGATCAAACATATGGAAGCCTTGAATGCAATACCCACAGTAGCTAAACACGGAGAAAAAGATCTCAAGATACACTCGAACTACAAATGGTTTTAACTGGGTCCAGCTGAGTCTCTGCCAAGAAGCCTCTGGATCAATGGCTTTCTTGCTAAAGATAAGTATCTGTAATGGGCAGATTTCATAAGCTGTCTGGCACCAAGCATATGGGTGTCCTCACTTTTAAAGCTTTTTAAGACTAGGTAAGGACACACTGATAAGGAGGAATACACAAACAGAAAAGGGAATGAGAGGAGGATTCTAGAATACCTGGTATCTGGCAGCTTTTATTTGTTGGCACCCCTACACAACCGAGGATAGTAGCTTGTATTAAACTATGTAAAGCATAAAATAGCCAGGAATCTCTTTCTGACACACAACAGTGGCACCATAGAAGAACAGTGCCTAACTTTCAGCTTTCCCTTTAAATACAGCTACTTGTCCTAGACCATCTGCCTCGTGCTGGGTTCCTCTCCTTTCTGCTCCTCTTCTGACAGACAAGACATCTAACATTTTTAAAATAATAAAGAAAGAGCAAGCCATCTAGATCAGTGGTTCTCAGTTTCCCAAATGCTGCAACCCTTCAATACAGTTCTCTCATGTTGCAGTGACCACTAAGCATAAAATTATTTCTGTTGCTACTTCATAGTTGCAATTTTGATACTGTTATGTATCATAATGTAAATATGTGAGATGAGGATATCTGATATGCGACCCCTGTGTAAGGGTCGTTCAACCTGCAGAGGGATCATAACCCACTGACCTAGATAAAGAGCCCAGCACACAGGAGATTGGGTAAGAGATGGGAAGAGAAAAAAGGCAGTTTGTCTTAGGGGTTTATCTTTCAGCCAGTCCCTCGGGGAACCAGTCAATTTCACAAGAAACCATCTTTGCGGCTTAAACACCAGTCATCATCTGTGTCATCATCTTCTGGGTGCTGTTCATCCTTCAAATGCAAGAGCTGGCATACTATCTCACTTGATTCTGAAAATGCACTAATAAACACCACACCTTGTGGATCCGTCTTAATCACCCCCATGTCTTGAAATGGCTGTTTACCAATTTTGTGTAATGTAATTAAATGCTCCAACACTATATTTAAGAAACATTAAAGATGACTTACTCTGATGAGGGCTGGGAAATCCCAGGTCTGGAATGTCGACAGTCCCTGGTGCTATAAAAATAAGATTCCCCAAGAGAACATAAACTAGAATGGTAACTAGAGAATATTGTCTCCTTCCTATTAAATATTATGATCCACGCAGAACATAAGACACAAAAGCTCGGAGGCATAGAATTTGGTTCAACACTTTCTACTGCAGGGAATCCAAAACCTGACTTGGCTTTAGGTTTCAGAAACCTGTTTCCGATGATTTATAGAAAAGGAAAGAGCGGCGAGGAAGAATTCATTCCTTCCATTTCTGAGACTAGAATTCCTGAGCTGACATCTGGTGTTTTCCCACCCACTCTCTCCACGCCAGCTGGAAATAGGTTCCTCACTTCAAGGAACAAGCGTGAAGCCTAGAATACATTTGACTGTGTGTTTGAAACAGTCTTCCCTTCAATAGTCCAGCAGTTTACTCTGTGGGTGCCTCCCTGCCATTTGCACATCAGGAGCTCCAGGCTGGGATGTCTGTCTGCTTGCTGCCTCATCTCAGATCAGCAGTACAGGGAAGAGTGGGGTGAGGAGACAACGTGGCTGCAGTAGTTTAATATGATGTTCTGTACAAGATCATGATAACAACAGTCCTTAGGATTATCTTGCGCCACACAATAACATAGCACTGGGGCCAAGACTTTGATTAGATACAGCAGTCCATCAGGTGAAGGGAAACTGGTTTTGAACCTACTTTCTGGTGTAGCCAGAAAGGCATATGCACATTCTAGAGCCTGTATTTAAGTAGCTGTGTTGGTATGTCCTAATAAAGACAGTGTATCCAGCACAGCTGCTGTGATTAACGCTGATATTTGTGTGGGTTTATGGTTGTCCACTGTAATTTGCCACAATCAACCTCATCCCCCCCCCCCCAACAACAAGGTTGCTGTGTTAAACACATAAACCAGTGTAGAAAGCACAAGGGTACCCTGATTCTATACTGTTTTCAAGGCTTATTCAAAGAATCGTTAAGATCACAATAGAGATGAAAAGCAAGTTCACCTTCAGCTCCCTCCCTCCACCTCTCAGCCTGCTATGCGAAATTAACCATTGACTTGCACAAAGCACAGATACCATTGCTAGAAATAAGAACATTCAGATTCTTTGACTCTAATTGACCAGAGTTCCCAGATGTTCCCTAGGCTGAGGGACTGGGAGTACACAGGGTAAAGTGAGGGTGGTCTTAGCCACTGTCCTAAACTTGCTGGGACAATGTACCTGTGAGCACTGTGGACCAGGCTGGGCACAGCTTAACCTGTGACCTAGAGATAGTGTTTAAGCTGAGTCACTTCGGTGTTGGAAATGCTACTCATACTCAGAAATCTCATTTCCTCGGGAGATAACAGGTCACGGCTTTCCCTGAGTCATGTCCACTCTCAGGCATCAAGAAAAGCATCAGAACCTAGGACAAGAAAAAGATTAGAGGAGAGCTTTCAAGGCCTTAATACTGTGAGAGGATAATCACATAAACAAATGATTATTAAAAAGAAATAATTATAAGACAGGACAGGAGAGCTGGGGCTGTTATTATCTCATCACAAGTTCAGCTGCCTGAATAGGTTTAGCCTAAAATCCTATGAACAAGTTCCACAGAGGTAGAACATAGCAAAGACCCACCCAACTAAAAAGCAACAGATTTATCCCTCAAAATACTTCCTGAGCGGATGCCAAGGAGAAATGGAATAAATTAACAAACAAAGGCTCAAAGCGAAAGATTGTCTCTCCTTCTCAAAATCTTTGCTGGGAAAGACCAACCCTAACCCATACACAGGGATTAGTATTGATGCGATTGAATGCTCCCTGAGGTGAGTCTAGCCCCATCATTTCCCTGACCAGCTTGGGGACTTGCTTTTAAAGTCAAGCTTATGGTTTTTGTCCCCTTGATGTTGCCTTTCTATTGCTCAGGACATTCCTGGGACCCTCTATATCAATGTCTTTAACTGCATCAAAGTAGAAAATGTTTCTATGTATAGATCTTAGGGAATTTTATTTTACAATGTAATTTTCTCTATGTGCACTAGTTTCTGAGGCAGAGAAACTACTAAAGCTGGTTAAAACATTGCTTCCCCACACAGTACCTTAATCACCCCACAGGACATGTGTGGTGGTGCAGTATTAGACATTATTTTGCACCACTACAAAAATCCTAACAGTTGCTAGGCTTGTGACTCTAAATACTAAATACATTAGTCTGATTTTTAGACCACAAGAAGAAGCTAAGCATTACACCTGGGGATTGGCCCTTTCTCTTCATAAATGTATCCTTCATTATATTTCTTCACAGAGATGCTAAATGGTATTCTTTAGCCAGCAGCTAATGGCTGGGTGCCTCTACTTCATCTTCCGTCGGCAGCTGTGGCCATCACCTAAATGAATACATGAATTGAATTAATGTGCAATGAGTGTTCACGATGTCCAGAACTACATTAAGATGTGGATTGATGGCTCTGGGGGATAAATCCCTATTTCTTTGACTCCCTATATCTTGTATGAGACGCAAATTAAAACTATCTAGTACACAGATCGCTTCTCAATTGTGAACCAGAAAAGTGCATGGCCACAAGAATGTTTGCATGGTGTTAAAGGACAACTTTTGCCTACTAACAGGCGTAGATGTGGCTGAAATTCGAGGAAATCATAAAACTTTAATGGAAGAATAAAACCCCAATATGAGGCTCTGACGGCACTTCCTGATGAGTGCACATCTTGTCCTGTGTTGAGAAGTTCGTGCATAAAGCAGTCAGAACACTCATAGAAGGCCTGTTTACAGAAGGCCTGTTTCCATGGGGGTCTGGAGAGGGTGAAATAGAAGGAGGCTTTGTAGAGGCTTTGGGGTGGCCAAAGAAACATTCAGAAAAAGTTGAGTATTCCAGGACCATGTCAGAGGGAGTGATTATCACCCTAAGATCGGAATAGGGTGGAGGGAAAGGCCATGCTGTTGAGAGCACTAGAAGAGTGGAGAAGATGTGTTATAAGAGAAAAACAGTCATCATGGAAGTATACAGCCAAGCTAGAGTACTGTAGGTGCCAAAGCAGAGGGAGAAGCAAAGGCATTACCTCACCTTCTCCAAGTGCAACCAGAAACCAGCATAAAGGCACCTACAGCACTCAGGTTGGAGGAGAGGAGAAGAAGCCTGGGGAAGCTAGCCAGTTAATGACCCTTGCAGCCACCACCCACATCAAGAGAAAAATCCTAACTTCTGCTTCTCGGTCTTTTCTTGGCTAATATAGCATTTCCCATGATGTATTCCAGATGAGGACTACATGATGTGGCAACAAGGGGCAAGTTCCCTTTGTTTGAATTCACTTAAGAACCACTGAACTAGCACATTAAATAGGTCTCATTATCCCAGGAATTTTCAAAGCTGTACTATATTTACAATACTTTTTTCTTCTCAATAAACGTCCTGGAAGGCTGTGATGACTGAAGTCCTAGGCCAAGCACTGGGGCTCCATCGTAAGCAGACACCTCACTCACAGTATGTATAAATAAATGGAGGACAGACCACAGGCAGAAAACAAAAGCCCAAAACAAAGGGCTGCAGTGTGGCTCTCAGAGGGGAGTAAACTGTGCAGAGTGTCTCAATATAAGCAACTTAGTTTGAGAGGGCTTCAACTCTGGGCAACTTTTAGGGTGTAAGAGATGGGAAAAAAATAATAACAAGAACAACAAAAAACAAAAACAAGGGGCTGGTGAGATGGCTCAGTGGGTAAGAGCACCTGACTGCTCTTCCGAAGGTCCAGAGTTCAAATCCCAGCAACCACATGGTGGCTCACAACCATCCATAACAAGACCTGACTCCCTCTTCTGGTGTGTCTGAAGACAGCTACAGTGTACTTACATATAATCAATAAATAAATCTTTAAAAAAACAAAAAAAAACAAAAAAAAAAACAAAAAAACAAAAACAAAAACAAAAGATAAACCAACCAACCAATCAATCAGACAAACAAAAACCCTTAGCTGTCCTCTGATGGTTAGTGTGTATTTTGAAATGAGATTTACATAACTAATGATAACTCATGATTCCTAGTTGTAGGTGATAGCTTTTACTCTGCCAGCCTCAGACAGTTGGTCAGAATAACTAATATTCTCGGAAAATGGGTGATGGGACGTAACGTGTGAAAGAAGAAGCTGTATTTGTTGTCAGAGCTGTATGCACGACCGTAAATATTTCATCTTCCTAACAGTAACCTCATGACCTTGGTAAAATGTGAGGATCTCTATTTGATAAATCAGGAAATTGAAGTTCATGGCTATTAAAACACTTGCTCAGGGTCTCACGTTTATTAACTTGTACAGTGAAGATTTGACAGGTTTGGTTTTTTTTATTAGCAAATTTAGCCCCTTCTTCCTTTATTGCCTATTTTATCCACTCTATCGTGTTTTGCTATTTCTTAAAATATCAGTGTTTATAACACCACTTTATGGTGTAGTCATCACAAATCTCTATACTGCTATTTGTATTTAAAAAAACCCACAGAACCTTCTAGAATTTTTCTGTGGTAGTAAAATAGGCTACACAATTAAACACTTACCCTGCTTCTGTGAGGATGATATATGAAGATTTTTATTTCTTTCCACTTGTAATGTTTGACTTGTCTTTTCTGTAAAATTAATGTCCATTGATTTCTCAGAAAACTGTGTTTTCCTCTCACAGAGGGCTTGGTTTTAGGAGAACCAAACAGTACATCATTATCGATTATGATTGCCCTTCCCGAAAGCTGCTGTGAATGTGAATACTCTTCCAAATGGGTGCTTGGACAAAACACTTTATTTAACTTATTCCCAAAATGTAGCTTGTTTCCTAGCAAATGCAACATATCTCCCCTCAGAAACAACATATTTTTAAATCAAAAAAGTCAAACAATAAACTATTATATCAGGCATCAGCTTTTATACTCATAGAAATATATCTGTCTCCATCTTAGTAGGACACCCTAAAAGAATCTCTCCTCTGGAGCTGAGAAGTGTGCACTAATATCCTCCAAGTGTGTGCATTGGGAATATTGACAAGGCACAGAGAGAGCACTGAGCTGTTGATGGGCACAGACATATCTTGGAAATAATCACTCTCGATACCGTGTGTGCTTATTTCTAACTTTGAGCAAGCCTGAAAGAACCAACTTCATGTAATTGCCATACTCTAAGGGTTCCAGAGGGAAATTACTAATCACAATTATTTACTGAAACACAAATGGGAAACTCAAGTCACCCCAGGGTTGCATTGAAACAGCTCCAGACTTGGGTTACAACTTCAAAATTAATGGGAATGAGCAGGGGGTGAAGCTGTTGAGTATATCGAACGGCCTCGCCGTAATTAAAGACCCACATGCAGCCAAATGAGATTATCCCCCACCCTGGGAGGAGTGAGGGCTTACCCACTCTCCCGAACCTCAGAACTCCAGGTGGTTGCAAGTCCTTGCCCACAATTCTATGCCTTTAAGAAGCAGGCTTTGTCCCCTGTTGTTGATGCAGTGATTGTCATGGCAGTCATTTTAATTACTTTTTAATCTTTAATAATCATGTTATCGAATGATTTATTTAAACACCACTCTGTGCCTGGCATGAGGCTTCAGGCAGCACACACTGAAGGTATCCGTGGGCACTCAACTCTAATAAGCATAGAGAGCTTAACTCTCGGAGCTTCCAACTTGTGAGTTGCTAACTTGTGAGTTCATCAACTCTCCCAGAGCCAGAGATGTGCTAGATTCACGGAAGATGATTAGAAGATGAAACAAAGTTTGGAACAAAACGACAAACTCATGTGGAGCCTAATAGACAACTATGTTCCCAGCTTCTGCCAAATGAACAAACGCACACATGATTTGAACCCGAGGTGGACTGAGACCACTGTAATCATCTGGCTGCTTCACTCTAGCTGGGTGGGATGGCTGTGCAGCATTTTTCCCCAGAGAGGACCTTTCCACAAGAAGATAGGGGCTCTACTATTCAGCTTCCAGTAAATACTGCTTTGGCCACCAGCCCTTAATATGAAGATACTGAGAGGCCATGTTTATTGGACTATGGGTATGAGGAATGCAAAGAACTGCCTGTCTACCAGAAATGCAGGGATTGAGGATGGTGCAGAGACTGAGGGAATGGCCAAGCAAATAACCAGCCCAACTTGAGACCCATCCCATGGGCAAGCACCAATCCCTGACACTATTAGTAATACTCTGTTATGCTTGTAGACAGGAGTCTAGCATGGCTGTCCTCTGAGAGGCTCCACCCAGTAGCTGACTGAAACAGATACAGAGACCTACAGCCAAGCAGTAGATGGAGCTTGGGGACTCTTATGGAAGAATAGAAGGAAGGATTGAAGGGCCCCTAATGGGATAGGAACTCCACAGGAAGACCAACAGAGTCAACTAACCTGCACCCTTGGGGCTCTCAAAGACTAAACCACCAACCAAAGAACATAAATGATCTTCACCTAGGCCCCCCAGACATATGCAGCAGATGTGCAGTTTGGTCTTCACATGGGTCCAAACAACTGGAACAGGGACTATTCCAAAAGTTGTGGCCTTTATGTAGGATATGTTCTTCTAGCTGGGCTGCCTTGTGTGGCCCTCAGTGAGAGAGGATGTGCCTAGCCTCACAGAGATCAGAGTTGGGAGGATACCTAGGGAGTCCCCACTTTCTCAGAGGAGAAGTGGAGGGGGATGTGGGATAAGTATTGTTGGAAGGGCTGATTGGGAAAGGCAGTGAGTGGGATATAAAGTGAATAAGTAAAAAGTAATAAATAAAATAAAATATATTTCAAAATGTAGAAATTAAAAATGTAAGCTATTTTCCCTCAAAATATCTGATGACATTATTTGTGGAGAAAGGGTATGGTTTATGCTGCTTGTTTGAAGGGGGGTTTGGATTGTGTTCTTTTACTTACAGTCAGTATTTTGGTCTAGGGAGTTTATTAGTTTTGTTGTGGTGTTCCTTTAGTTTTATCTGAATAATTTCTTTCAGCTCCATCTGTCTGCTGTTGGTTATCGTAGAAGAGCCACCAGACCCCTCCCAAACCCCAGAGGGATAGCCTTAGAACCCAAGACTGGTGAAACATCAGTTTGCCTGACCATGGCCAAGTCATACATTGCTCCATTTGTGCTTAAAACAAACAAACAAAACAGCCAAAGCAGCAGCAAAGAGAGTCATGTTAACAGAAGACTCAGTCCCACCACATTTTCCCACATGCCACTAAACAGCAAAACCACTATGAGAAGATCCTCAATGCAGACTCTAAATCAGTTAAAGAATACATTATCTAAATCTAGTGAAACTGATGAGGTCATCATGGCTATTATGTGAAGAGGAAGATCTGGTTGGTAAACCAGCCTGAAACTGACACACACCAACAATTCACTGGTTTTCAGCTAAATTGATATATAGTAAGCACTTCAAAATAATGAACAGTGCTTGGGTTGCTCAAGGGCTCACCAACTTTTTATGTCATGAATTTCAACTTCATTTCTGGATTGTGCTCTTTATTTATACAGGCTCAAACTGATATTTTCAGAATTCTTCATGTAATATCAACAAGATTTGAGGTTTTAGTTTCCTGTTACCAAGTATCAGTGTTAAAGTCTATCTTCTCAATCAGATTATAAAGATCTAAAAACCCATACGGATGAGGGAATGAAGAAAATATTCTCTTTTCTGATCTGACGAAATATTTATAGTCTTATCATCAGACTTTGTTTTAATGTTTCTAGAAAAACTGACAGATTTAATACCAGGTCCAAGTGGACTGTTAAAAACACAGCCAGAATATTTTCGCTACTAAAAAGAAAAATGATCTTAACTCCCACCCCAAATTGTCCATGTGTGCAAAATATAGCTCCAGACATTTGTTTCTACCCAGTGGTCTCCAGGGCAACTACAGCCACTGTCTTGGACAGCGGGATCAGAAGCATCTTGTTGCTCCTGAATGTCTCCGAGGACCTCAGATGAAAGCATTAGAGTATACAGATGAAGCTGCCAGCAGAGAAGACGCAGAAGCCACAGCTCTGCCACAGCATAACTCCACTGTCCTGGTCCTGTCCCTTTTGCTGGGTACAAATTTATTTCTGTAACTCAGTGCACCACTCTTGTCCTCAAACAAATCCATCGTCTCTGTTAGATGAAAAAAATACAAAAGAAGGTACTTTATGAAAGGAAAGTTAGCTCATGTGTGGTTTATGGATCTTTTCAGTCACTGATAGGTGGAGTTTTTAATGAATGTCTTTTTGTTTCTTGAAATGATTTCATCTGTTATGTATGCTGTTCTTTATTATCAATTAATCCAAGGCCCAAAAGCATTAATTATCCCAGCAGCAAGTCAAAGAAAAACACTGGTTACAGACATTTACACTTTGACCTTAAGAGGTAGTTACTCCTTGACATGATTTATTTGACTTTTTCTCTCCAGAGCTCTAATCTTTCAACCCTTCCCAGACAACCTATAATTCTGCTCCTTTGCCCTCTCTGAAATTACCTGAGTGCTGGCTGCCTTCGGGGAAGAGTTACTGCCCTGTGGCAGAAGTGGTGAAGGTCAGTTCAAAGCTGTAGGTCCTTCTGCCTGGGGACAGGGATTCCTCAATAATTTTACCCCACCCCCTCCCGCCACCGACTGGTTTTAGTGACGGGTGACAGGAAATGTGCTACCTCACATAGCAAGGAAGCCCTCCCCTACTTCGGACAACTTGCCGAGTTCTCTGTACGACAGGAGCTAATGATGGGGCAGAACAACCAGGACTACTCACATGACACATGAACTAGCCTGCAGACGACAGCCACGTCTCCAGGAATATGGGAGGTGTGTAACACTACTCTTGAGAGACACACTGTTTGGTTCTTGTTCCTTTCCCTCGCCTGCCTTTGTGGATGTGCAATACAGACCGAGGTGGTTCACTGTTCAACAGGAAGCCTGTTCATCTCCAATGGATCTCCTTCCCCTCCCTGCACTGCCTGGTTGGGCCTCTGTAGGAAAGGATGTACTTAGCCTTGCTGACACTAGATGTCCCAGGGTTGGGTGATACCCAAGTGGTACTTCACCATCTCTCAGGAGAAGGAGGGAGGGAAAGGAGGGAGAGATTTGTAAGGGCAGGACTGGGATGAGGCAGGGGAGTGGCAATTAGAATGTAAAGTGAATTTAAAAAGCCAAGTTATTTTAAAAAAAGAATTTTGATGGATCAGTCCATAACAAAACAAAGGACTACATGTCTGGTCCGATAAACTACAAAGGCACAGAAGCTGGCATGTGTATGCCCAATACTATCCTAGGTTTAATTAAAATTAACTGGCTAGCATTTTCTAGATTTTCCTCCTCCTAATTTCATGTTTAAATTCTAAGAATCGTCTTTCACAAATGTGACCCTACATTTGTAGATGAAGCCATAAATGTGTCCAGACAGTGGTCCTCTAAAGCAACTTTTAGTTTCAAGTGGACCAAAACCAGGAAAGGTTTCATAGCAGAAGCATGAGGCAAGGATCTGGAGTAGTGAGGAGATGACATTTAATACTGTCGCCACTTTTATAGCTCACATTATAACGAGCATAACTCTAATTATAGAGCACTGGACATTCTTCTACCTGACACTACCTCATCTCAGTTCCAGTTTCTGCGACTAAAATTCTGCAGAGAGCCCTGGGCACACAGACACATACAGAGAAGAGAATGATCTCTGGTCTCAAGGAGTGTACTGTTGCTCTATGATTCATGAAACCTTCACAGAGGGTCCTCGCTGGTTCTGTGACTCATGCCCACATTTCCAGAGCCTGACGCTGATGTCCATCTATCTGGATGAATGAAGATTCACTCCTTAGACAGAGTGACACTTTCCCTGCCCCACTTACATTCTGCTTCTCCAGTGTCCTTCAAACTTCTCAAGGTCATTTAGTGATGCTTCCTTCCTCTCAAATTGGATTCATGCATACATAAAATGACCCAATGTAGACATAAATGCCTAAGCTAGCAGCCTCATTTTGGACCCTGCTTTGAGGCAAAACTCATTCTGTTTTGACAAGTAACTCTTTTTATAGCAATACATATATATGTGCTGCTGTATCATTAGTTGATGTACATGTACATGTATATGTATACATATCATACATATGTAGTATATATTAAATGTATATATGACTTACATCAGTATAGTGATATATATGTATGTATATCATTAATTGATATGCATATACATATGTTTACATATCATACATATATGTTGTATGTATAAATATGACATATATACAAATATATCAATATAATGATATATAGCAGTATACTGATAGATAGAAAGAGAGAGACAGAGAGACAGAGAAATAGAGAGATACACACAAAAGAAAAGACATTTGCTTACTAAATACCATTGCCTCACTAATTGCTATCCTGTTTAGAGCTACTCATGTAGGCTTAAAGATCATAATTTAGGCAGACTTAAATAAATTTGTGCCTCATTTTTCCCCCCTGTATTCAAACATTTGTTCCTTTTTTTCTTCATCCTTCAGTTTGATTATTAATCATTGTATTTGACTTTTACCAAACTGAGATTAAATTTCTTAATAAAAATCTCTTGAATATTAAATCAGCAGTTCTTATGCAGCAAAGCCGTGGCCATCCACACCATGCCCAGGTTTGTCCTTCCTCCAGAGCATCTGCCTCTTAAGACCAAGCAAGAGGCCATGCTTTTGTTGACATTGATGTTCCGGTGGTGGTCTACTTGGAAGTTCCAGCTTTGTGGTCTCATCACCATGATTCGTCCCTTCCTTTGTGTTTGTATGGTTGACCTATGTATTCACTGCTATGACAACTTCCTTCAAAAGTGAAAAGAAACCTACCCAAACTCAGAATTATATTTTATTTCTTCTATTGATTTCCTTGGTTAGAGTGGTGTTTTCAATGAAAATGGCCCTCATTTGCATATTTGAATATTTGAATTCTCAATCACCAGTTGATAGGACTGTTTGGGAAGGCTTAGGAGGTAAGACCTTGCTGGACAAGGCATACCACTGGTATTTCAAAAAGCTAACTCCATCCCCAGTTAGCTCTCTGTGCCTCATGCTTGTGGATCTCAGCTACTGCTACCATACTGTCTGCCATGATAGTCATGGACTCACCCTCTGAATCTGTACCCCAATACACTCTTCTGTAAGTTGTCCTGGTCATGGTGTCCCTTCACAGCAATAGAAAGTAACTAAGGCAATTACCTTCTCACTTTAAGAGTAGGGGATGATTTTTGACACCCGTCTTTATCCTTTGTCTACTAGAACCCATGGCCAACGCTGGTGTGATAAGAGTGAGACAGCATTGGCTGCACACACATTTATCTGAGTCACATAAACCCTGCACTAGTTCCCCCAAGGTTCTATCAAGGTAAACATTCTCATATTTGGCTAAGCAAATGGACCTTTTGAAGCTTTGTACAGAATAGCACTGGCATTTACTAAGCACCCTCTCATATATCTGTCATTATGCCACATTAACTCACTTAATTATTGCAAACAGCCTCATGAATGATGTACAGTGAGATCTACTTTGGAAACGGAAAGCCGACCACCTCCCAGGTAAAAGTGAGTGCTCACAAATTATGCAGCTGTTGAACAGCGGAGCCAAGATCAGTGCCCAGGACCCTCCTGACTTCAAAATAGCCGTTTTGTCTGCAGTATGTATATATCCCTCTTCCTCTCACCAAACTACTTCTTTAAGAAACACAATAAGACTTTCTAATCTATCTTTTCTCTAAGCCAAAACCATAATAAATTCACATTCTTTGTTAATGGCCCACCATATATTTTTCCCAGACAAGCCAAGACAAGCAAGTCGTCTCATGAGAGTGCATGCTGGAGAGATTTTTTTTAAAAATCATTTATTATCTTTAATTCTTAAGGCAAATTTACATCTCTATCTGAATCATCATTACACTTTAACATCACTACTAACTAGTCCTTGCATGCATGTAGTGAAAATATATTAGCTTGTTCTTGAATACTGCGGCCTTTGGGTATACATAGCATTTCTATGCTCACAAACTACCTATTAGTGATGAGAAGAAAAAAGTACCCGTAAACATATAAATGTGTGGCTCATTCATGATTAAGAGTTGGATGCAATAGCTGTATTTCCAGCCACTCTTTTCCAGCTTTTAAGCACATATGTTGTGCATATTGCTATCATTTATTGCTCCTTTAAGAAATTTTAGTTTACCTCTTTCTTTTTAAAATGTTTGTATCACACTTTATTTATCTATTGTATTTCTGTGTACATTATGCAGGAGTTGTGTCTCTCCTTCCACCATAAATGTGTGACCCAGGGATTGAACTCAGAGCATCCGAGTTGGCAGCTAGCCCTTTACCTCACTAGGCCATCTCAGTGGCCTGGTTTTACCTTTTTCTCTTCATCCCCATAAACCTGGTCCATGGAGATTTGTTCCTTTGTTGCCATAAAACTTTGCTAACTGCATTCTCCCTGCCTCAGATTCCTTTGACACGCCTTAATAGCCAGACGAATCTTTCTGAACCATTGCTTTCATCTTCTGACTCTCATGTCAGAATTTCCAGTGAGCCGTGCCTTGTTCATCAAATCTAAAACTCCTCCTTTGAGCTACTGAGTTCTCTGAAGTCCATTCTCATAGCATTGAGCTTCTTCCCCTGCACAGCCCCGTCCCAGTCAGGTCTCCTCTCTGCATTCCAGTGAGTCTGTCTGGGTAGATCAGATCAGATCCAGAGTTCTTTCTGCTGCCTTCTGACTGTATTGGGCGAGAAACCCCTACATGTGCATACTGCATAATAAAAAGTGCATACCTCAGTATAAACTGCTAAGGAGTAGCCGGGACTTAAAGACCAAACCAAGGGCTGGATGGCTCAGTGGTTAAGAGCAGTGACTGCTCTTCCAGAGGTCATGAGTTCAATTCCCAGCACCCACATGGTGGCTCACAACCATCTGTAATGGGATCCAATGCCCTTTTCTGGTGTGTCTGAAGAGAACAACAGTGTACTCACATACATAAAATCGATAAATCTTTAAAAAAAAAAAAAAAAAGATGAAACCAGCACCAATAGTCCCAAAAGAAGCCCAAGAAAGCTGCATAGTGCTCAAGTTTCGGCAATGAGCATGGGTAGGAGGAAGGATGGCGGACGGAAATTGTTTAAACCAGTGTTACTCTATTCATGCCTGGGACTTTGGAAAGAAATTGGAGGTATCGGATGTTGACAAAATCTCCAGAGATGTTTCTCTTCTTGTCAGATGCATGCAGTCTCACATATTCAGAAGGAAGTCTAACTTGGGGGCATGGGTAAAGTCACTCAGGAGTCAAACGGGACACAATCAGGTACCACACGGGGTATTAAAGCTGTGAAACCTCCTGTGTTGATTCTTCAGATTTCAAGGGGACCAGAAGAGCGACTATCTGCTCCCGCCCCTGATAGTACATTGGGGTATGATTACCATGCATGCAACTCCAGAAACTGTTTCTAGACTGAGGGCCTTGTTGCTCACAGGGTGTGTGGAGGCTGAGATGCTTTTTATTATAAGCCCTGAGGTAACATAGCTTGCCTAGCACCACTTTTTTCCCCCTGTATTTCCTTTCTGAAACTCAGAATCATTTTCCACAAGTGTATTTGAGACTGGAAGACCATGGTTGGAAATTGATCTTCCTGTTGACTTCAGAGAGCCAAAGGGATTGCGCTCTTGAGTTGTAGATGATGTAAAAGGACTCCTAGCACTATGCTCTTGCTATAACCCAACTTTATTATTTTTTTTTCTGGTAGTACGAGCTTGAGGCTAAGTTTGCTGGAGAACATTAACACTCTAACAGTAGCCTTAGTCAGTCTTAGGCTGGCCACATTCTAACTTGGCACAGGAGTTTAAAGAAGCCCTTTCTGGCCCTTCTCCTCCCACACCTGATCCTGCCCCCTTTCCCCTCCCCCTTCTTACTCCCTCCTAAGTTCCTCCATCCGTCTATGTCCCGTGATTATTTTGTTCCCCCTTTTAAGTAGGACTGAAGCATCCACACTTTGGTCTTCCTTCTTCTTGAGCTTCATATGGTCTGTGAGTTGTATTGTGGATATTCTGAGCTCTTTTCTAATATCCACTTATCAGTAAGTACATACCATGGGTGTTCTTTTGTGACTGTGTTTCCTCATTCAGGATGATATTTTCTAATTTCATCCATTTGCCTGTGAATTTCATGAAGTCATTGTTTTTAATAACTTAGTAGTACTCCATAGAGGGTCAGGAAATTGAACAGAGGTGTGTAGCAGTGGGGGATGGGGAACTGGGGGTAGCCACCAGAAAGTCCCAGATACCAGGAAAGCAAAAGGCTCCCAGGATCCAGTGGGGATAACATTAACTAAAATACCCAACAAAGAGGAGAAAGAACCTGTAGAAACCATATCCGGAGAAAAGGCATGGCCCCCAGTTGAGGGATGGGGCCACCCACTCATCTCAAAAATATTAACCCAGAATTGTTCCTGTCTAAAGGAAATACAAGGACAAAGAGTGGAGCAGGAAAGGCCATCCAGAGACTGCCCCACATGGGGATCCATCCCATCTGCAGCGACCAAACCCAGAAACTGTTGCTGATACCAAGAAGTGCTTGCTGATATAGCTGTCTCCTGAAAGGCTCTGCCAGAGCCTGACCAATACAGATATGAATGCTTGCAGCCAACCATTGGACTGAGCATGGGGATCCCAGTGGATGAGTTAGGGGAAGAAATGAAGGAGCTGAAGGGGTTTTCAACCTCATAGGAAGAACAACAATATCAACCAACCAGACTGCAACCCTCCCCCCCCCTCCCCCCGGCCAGGGTTTCCAGGGACTAAACGGCCAACCAAAGAGTACACATGGAGGGACCCATGGTACCATCTGCATATGTAGCAGAGGATGGCCTTATTTGGCATCAACAGGAGGGGAGACCCTTGGTCCTGTGGAGGCTTGATGCCCCATCATCAGGGGATGCTAGGGTGGTGAGGCAGGAGTGGGTGGGTGTGTAAGGGAACATCCTCAGAGAAGCAGGATGTTGGGCATGGGATAAGGGGTTTGTGGAAGGGAAACCAGGGATAACATTTGAAATGTAAATAAATAAAATATCCAATAAAATTTTTTAAAAAAAGAAGCCATTTCTGTATAGTCAGCCTGAGAAAATCAGCCACAAGCTGATCTTCAATATGATGCTCCTAAGGGGTGTGTCCTTGTCTATGTTCCTGTCAGTGTCCATGTGTCAGAGTCCATGTGTGTCTGTGTGTGTGTAGTTATGTGTATGCATGTATATAGGTATATGTGTATATATATACATGCATTGTATGTATGTATGTATGCATGTAATATGATCATAGCTCATAATCTACATCAGATCACTTAACCTCTTGAAGTCTCAAGTCTACCAGCTCAGAAATCATGGTACCTTATTTTGCCTCATATTATTATCCTAGGGATGAAATAAGATTGCATTTGCAAAGAGATAAGTGCATATACAGATGTTACAGGAGGAGTATCACAAACGTGAAAATCTGTAATGTCCCCTTAGATATAGTGTTGCTTGGGAATATCGTGTATCTTATAAGTGACTAGGGCCCATTCTTGTGTTAAAACTTTTTTTGTTAATTGGAAACATAGCTAAACATGTCTCTGTGTCTTCTTAATAATATATCATTAGATTTGATCTCCTGGGTACAATGCACAGAAGACTCTAGAGAAAAGATCCACCCTCGTGTATATCTCTGGAATTTAAATTGTTGTACCTGCCCCCCCCCAAAATCAAATCCAAATATTGACGTGGATATGAATCTCAAAAATAATGATAGCAAATGTTCTTTGACCTTACTTACTTTTTATTTATTTATTTTTATATAACCTACAAATGAATCCTTTGAGGCCGGCGAGGAAGGAATGACTGTCTTTTTTCCCCCATCAACCTGGTATTTTTATTGGCTATTTGAGAATTTCACATAATGCACCCCATCGCAATTACTTCCCAGTATTCCCAGGCCCACCTCCCCAACCCTTGTGACTTCCTCCCAAACAAGAAAGAACAGAAAAAATAAAAAGAAAACCAAGTCTAATTTGTGTCACCCCTATACTCATTGGAGCATAGTCAAATTTACAATGGCCAGACCCTTAAAGAAAGCTGAGTCCTTCTCCATCCCTCCAAAGGCCATCAATTGTGTAGAGCTACACTTCAGCATCCCTATCCCAATTTTTAATTCTCTTCAATGGCTTCCATCTAGACTGCTTCTTGGGGGGGGAGGGGGTGATGGGGTTGCCATAGAAGCCTACTGTGTCTCTCATTCTCAGCTGTGAGTCTGAAGTCATCTTTTGCAAAAGGAGCCTCCTTGTCCTTTACAGTCAGCTTGCAGCATGAATAATAGGCTTCCACATGATTTCTGGCAACAGCACAGACCGTGGGCATCCACATGACCTCCAGAGTCTGTGTGGATCACAAACCTCAACATAGTCTCTGGCAGCAGTGGGGACCACAGATATCTACACAGACCTAGGCCACAGGAAAGACCATCATCAATGGCTCTTGATGGAGGCACAGGTCATGAACATCAACATGGCCTCTGGCAGCAGCATTGTCTTAGTCAGGGTCTCTATTCCTGCATAAACATCATGACCAAGAAGCAAGTTGAGGAGGAAAGGGTTTAATCGGCTTACACTTCCATACTGCTGTTCATCACCAAAGGAAGTCAGGACTGGAACTCAAGCAGGTCAGGAAGCAGGAGCTAATGCAGAGGCCATGGAGGGATGTTCATTACTAGCTTGCCTCCCCTGGCTTGCTCAGTCTGCTCTCTTATAGAACCCAAGACTACCAGCCCAGAGATGGTTCCACCCACAAGGGGCCTTTCCCCCTTGATCACTAATTGAGAAAATGCCTTACATCTGGATCTCATCGAGGCATTTCCTCAACTGAAGCTCCTTTCTCTGTGGTAACTCCAGCAGTGTCAAGTTGACACAAAACTAGCCAGTACAAGCATAGACCCCAAACATCAACCCAACCCTTGGAAGCAGCACAGGCCATGGTCATCTACCCAGCCCTCAGCTACAGCATGGACCACAGACATCATTATGACCTCCAGCTGCAGGATGGATCATGGCCACAGACACCAGCATGGCCTTGAGGGCAACTCAGCCCATGGACATCAACATTGTCTTTAGTGGCAACACCAACCATAGATATCAGCAAAAGATGTATTTTTAGGTTTTATGTGTATGGATGTTTTGCCTAAATGTATGCATGTGCACCAAGTGTATGCCTAGTGCCCACAAAGGCCAGGAGAGAGCATCAAATCCCCTCGACCTAGAGTTGCAGACTTGTGTGCCACTGTGTGGGTGCTGAGAACCAACTGTAAGAGTGCTCTTAACCATTGAGCTGTCTCTCCAACTCCTAGTCTCTTCTTTTAGTAAAGCGGTGTCTACTGAGTGCCAGGAATTGTCTTGGTTGATGAGTGAATTACAAGACATAAAACAAAGGAGTTGTAGAACTTAAATTTTGGTATGAAATTATACTGAATAAGCCAAAAAAGTTTTTAGTAAAGATAATAAGAATGAAGGGAAACTGTGCCTATAAATAAACAGATCCGGCAAAGCCCTGGTTATGAGATACTTGCTGACTTTCCTAAGTGTATTTAAGACAGTGAATTACTTTATTATCCAGATTCAGATAAAACATTGCTCGTACCCACCCATTGCTGCTGGTCTGGTTAAACCTTCCCTTCCCTGTGTCGATCATTGAGGACACAGCCTGTTTACCCTTCACTGGCCTAGCCCAGCACACCCCACAGCTGCTGGCATGAATAAGAGCTAAGGGCTGACAACAGAGTCACGCAGATAAGCTTCCCTTCCACATGTTTTCTCCAAGCTAATCAATCTACCTCCTCTGAAGGTATGCCTAGAGGATAGCAGACTCAGACTTTGATAAAGGTGTTGTCCACAGATTTCTTGCCTTTCTTGCTCCTTCTCCTATGAATTGAGTTCTGTCCTGTACCTTTAAACTTTCAATTGGTACCCCTAACCTCTCTGGTGCTGCACACAATACATTTCCTCTACTTTTTATATTTCCGGGGTATATGCAAGTGTACACACGTATGCATGCAGATGCTCATACCTACAGACATCTTTGAGGAGGATGTGAGGTGTTCTTTACTGCTATCTACCTAATTCCCTTGAGATACGGGCTCTCACTGAAACGGAAGCGCACTGGCTTGTTGTTATTGTTGATGTTGTTGTTTGGTGGCTTTGTTTCTTTTTGTTTTGGCAACCAGCCAGCAAGCCCCAGAGGCCTGACCTTCCTGTCTCTGATACCCTAGAAAGACCGACTTCCAGATGCCCTTGGCTTTTCATCAGAGTGTTAAGGATCTGAACACAGCCCCCCCACCACCCCCCAGGCTTTCATGGAATTACTCTTGCCCACTGAACCATCTCCTTAACCCATGTTTTATGTATCTTTATTTAAACTTCCTCATTGCTTGTCAGGTGACTCTCCCCCACTTCCATCTCCTAGAGAAAGAGAGAGCATCTTGCTAATGGCCTCTCTCAAGAGAGACCTCAAGTACAAATTAGAAAAAGTCACAACAATGACATTAAGGAAACGAGGAAGGGAAGAATGCATAATTATGGCGGAAAGCTTGTCAGCTAAGAGACAGCAGCTATTAAGGGCGTGTGGTGGGTCTTTACCTGCCACAGGGACAGCATTGGGACTTGCTGCACTTCTGCTGAGTCAGAAGAGAGGAGACTTGTGGGAGATGAAGACAGAAAGTGTTTGCAGGCTGACTTCTCAGGTCACTTCTAAGACTTTGACTTTTCTTCTCTATAGAGGAAAAGCCTATGAATCATCTTGAAACCCTAGTTGTTGAAATAGCCCTGAGAGTAAGAGACTAAGAGCTGCAGTATCACTGCAGATAAAGAGGACTGAGGAGGAGAGGCTGGGGTCCAGGCATGTTTTGAAGGGAGGCTTGCTGGCAGTATTGGTGCCAGGCACCAGGGAGAGCATTAATGATGACAAGAATCTTGGTTGGAGTAATCAGAAATACAGAATAACGAAAGATGAATGTGGCAAAGATTCCATGTGTAAGACTTCTGGTGGAACATGAGACTGGTGCAGAGCCATGTTGAGTCCCAAATGCCCATTAGACACCAACTGGTAGTACCTAGGAGGACTTTTGTACATACCAACTTGGAATTTCAGATAAATATCCTGAAACAGCCCCTCACATTAACAAGTAATTTTGTACAAATGCACTGGGAGAAATAAAGTCATTTCCCTAAATACTGCTGAAGATATCTGTGTAGAAAAAGAGCTACAATGTCAACTTGTATCTCATGCATATATACATTAATCTGAGATAGAATATGCTTAATGTAAAATTTAAAACCTTCTAAAGGAAAGACGAGAGAATCTATGCCATGCAAATTAATCCATGTCACCAATACCAGGGAACACTGAGGTCTCTTCAGAGAATTCCATCACATCGTTTCCAGCCAACTCCACCTCATTTGTGAGGTGGCTGCTCCCCACAGTATAATTTTCTCTTTTCAAATCCAGATAAGTAAAATCTTGTTACAGCATGTCCATTCTTTGAGGGGTTTAGGAATTCTGAGTCAGCAAAATGTTGAACATTTATCTATATTGTCAAATGTGCCAATAATTTATTCTATTTTGGCTGAGTAATATTTCCTTTTATGAATATACCACAAGTATTTTATAATTTTGGATGCATATTTGAATGTTTTTGTTTTTAAAAAAACTGTTGTGAATACTTTGCATATGCCTATTTTAGAATATATTTTTATATTTTTTGGGTAAATATCAACTAATGGGATTGCTGTCTGAAGGCAGATGTATGTTTAACTTATAAATTACCATCATAATTTCTTACTGTAGTGTTTCCATCTTAATGTCTGTGTGGAACTATGCAAGAGTACCAGCTCTTCCTCATCTTTCTCCAAAACTGACATTCTTAAGTTAGTTTATTTTGTAATTAACCATGGTACTTTATAAGGTAAAATATGATGTGTCAATATAGACATATGTATTTAAGTTATCTTTCTATTCCAGTAATAAAACATTATGATCAAGGAAATTTATATTAAAAAAAAAGAGTTTGTTTGGACTAATGGACCCATAGGAGTAGCAGCCCATTGTTATCACTACTGGGAAGCAGGCAGCAGGAAGGCATAGTGGTTAGAGAAATAGGCTGCAAACTCACACTTTTAACCATAAGCAAGAAACAGAGAAAGCACTGTAAATGGCACGAGACTTTGCAACCATGAAGCCCACCTCCAAAAGCATATTTCCTCCAACAAGGCCACACCTGCTAAACCTCCCCAAATAGTGCTACCACCCGAGGACTAAGTATTCAAACATCTGAGCCCATGGGAATTTTCTCATTCAAGCCACAATGGCATTATATCAAATGAATAATTGTATCCATTATACGTGTGTGTGTGTGTGTGTGTGTGTGTGTGTTAAAATTTTAAACTTCTAGATAATTTTTAATTATGGTTGTATGTAGTTCAATAAACACTAAGGTTTATCCCTTCTTGCTAACAGAGAGTTTATACCCTTTCCAATGACTCTTTCTCTAAAATTTTTAACTGTAATCACCTTGAGTTTAAAGTAGTGTTTCTTGGATGCTAGGGTATTGTTTTTAAGATAACTAATGGTTTTGAGCACGTTTGTAAGTATTTACTACTTATTCTTATGTTTTTAATGAAGTTTTTGCACTAAAATGTGGGTTGTCATTTTATGTCACTTTAAAGCATTCTATGCATGTTCAATGCATGTACAATGTATAACATTGATCAGACATCGCAAATCCTTTCTAATATTTTGAGATTAAAATTAACATTCATTCATCCATTCATTCTGAAGCTAACTTTGTCAGTACTTTAATAAATGAAACTTAGAAATTCTGAAAGAGTTACTACTAATTCTCTCTATGTAGTAGGTGTTCTTTTCTAATGCAACAAGTGATACCATACTGACTGAGAAAAGCCAGTCTCCCAAAAGAAAAACACACATGGTATAACATCATTCAATTCATGTGGGTTTTAAAGTAGAGAAAACTAAGAACGATGTTTGAAAATCAGATCGTTCTATATCAGAGCAGAGTTAACTAGAAATGACATGAGCCAACTCTCTATCTTGGATGCTGGATACATGAGTTTCTTCAAGGTGGCATGGACATTCTTCTATGCTTCCTTTTACTAAAACTCACAGCATCCCTTCATGGTAAAAGTCATGAAAAGACAACAGAGAGAGAAAGAACATATTTCAACATAATAAAAGATATATACAACAAACCTATAACCAACAGCATGCTAAATGGAAGACATGAGTTATTAAATGAAATTTTCAATGCTGACTATGGGATACCTTACTATGAACTATTGGTCAAGATAGCCACAGAGGTCTCTAAAACAACACAGACTATTTGCCATTGTCATTGGTCACCCACCATAGCTACACAGTAACACTCAGTAGCTGAAGACACTACACATTTTGATGACAGGAAATAGAGAAATCCATCTCACACCCACTAGCAAACTTCCACCTTGCTGGATAGCTTTTATAATGCCAGTAGTTGCTATTCAGACTGCTGGGAGAGAAAAGACATCAGTGGCCATTCCCACCACTGGGTCCTGGATGCTATGATACTGAGCTGTCAGGCAATATGGGGTCCACCAGGGAAATAGTGGCATAACTGTTACAGGACAACCAATTGCTTTCAGATTGAATTTGAAACCTATTCCACATAAGATAATTATATGCTTGGTACTATAAGCTTGCTTAAAATCCCACGATGGGATTTCATAGGCCCTCGGGTAGAACTTGCAATTGTTATTTTGTCAAATTACTGTGTAAATATTTTTACCGTAAACCTGTAGATGTTGGCTGACTTCTGCCTCGGTCAGAAAAGCTTCTTTCTGTGTTGGGTAGCAATCAATGCAAAGATTCATAATTTGTCAAAGAGGACATGTGACTGTACGCGCTAAGTGTTAAATGGAAAGTCTTTATTAACTCCCCCCAAGTCACACACCCACCAAGTGCCAGGGGACGTTGTAGAAGAGGACGCAGAGGAGTGTAAGAACTGGGAGATGTGGAAGAGAGCTGTGAAATACTGTCATCTGACTTCATTGTATACATGTATGAATTTCACAAAGAATAAATAAATAAATAATAAAAAAAAAAGCAATAAAACCCCACAAACTATTCACTTGATATCTACAAGTTTGTTGTTGTTTTTAGATGTATTTATTTTGGTTAGCAGTCTCCCTACATGTATGAATGTGCAGCACATACATGCCTGGTGCTTAGGTAGAGAGGCACCTCCAGAAAAAGATATCAGATTCCCTGGAACTGGACTTAAGGAGGGTTGTAAGCCACTGTGTGACAACCAAATCCAAGTCCTTAGCAAGAACAAATGCTCCAAAATACTGAGCCATCTCTCCTGCTCTGATCTACATGTTTTTGACAGGTGAGAACTAACTTTGATTTTCAACTCTACAACTGACCGTGGTTGAGCTCAGCTTCTGCAAAAGCATATTCCTGCTGTCCTAATGTTGGACCAGGGTCTGTCTCCTCAGACCAATCAAATCAGTACACAAGCTAAATGGGTCCCTCCCATTCATGACTGGAGAAGGAACTTGCTTTTATACCTTATGATGATGCCAGGAATGAAGGGGGAGATTCGTGAAGGAGGAAGAATTAGTTCTTACAGATATGTCAAGGATGAGTTGTTTATTCTAGCATTTCAACTGTCCCTATTAGGTCCAAAGTTAAAACAACCCTTTTGGAAAGTTGTACATGCTATAGGACAACCCCAAGTTGGAGTGCTTCAACAATGAGTGTCCCAAAGAAAACTGTGCTTGTCAAATAATTGATTCAACTATTTAAGAGCTGACTTAAATTTGTGTTCCTTATTTTTTTTGATACAGAGCATAAATGCAGACTCTATTGAGTCCAAGCTTTCTCCATCCTTCACCATGACCCAGTTCAGTCAAAGGGACAGGCTTTGATTCTGAGTAAGCACATATTTATTTTATAGCCTGGATTCTTTATTAATATCAACCATTTAGCGAAAATCTCAGAGGTTTGAAATCTTTAAAGTTTTCAAAAGCTTGATTTATATTAAGTAATTACAAATAACTTTTATTGAATCTTTAAAAGTACTCTGTGGTGTTTTCTATCTTCTACCTTGTGTAGTCAAGTTAACCACAGTCACCTTTTAATGTATTCCCGCTTCTTTAGAGTTCCTTCTTGTAATTTATATAAGGGCTCAGGAGGCTAGAAACCTAACCCATCAATGCATAAATGTATGTAAATTCAGAGTGTATACAATAAAAATTAATACCAGTCTAGCACTGCTGACAGTAATTAATTGTATATGTCAAGACAACCTGTAGAGAATATTAATAACGTTCCTAATAGACCGAAAATAGTAGTAAATGTTTAAAGTAAGAATAAGCAAACACCATCTCTGTGGGTTTGGTGGCTATAAGGTGTGGTGAGGTGGTTCAGTGGAGCACTGAGGGAAAAGAACTCAGACTGTTCTAGACTCACGGCTACCTCATCTTAAATCCTGGCTCACAGTTTTCAATCTGAGCTCTTAAAAGTACCAAACCCTACTTTCCTACCTTTAATACAAGAATAACTAAATTTGCCTATGTTGTAAAGTTACTATGAATATCTAGATCTAGAAAAGTTTCTTCCTGCTGGGCAGTGGTGCCACATGCCTGTAATCACAGCACTTGGGAGGCAGAGGCAGGCGGATTTCTGAGGTCAAGGGCAGCCTGGTCTACAAAGTGAGTTCCAGGACAACCATGGATACACAGAGAAACCCTGTCTCGAAAAGAAAGAAGGAAAGAAAGAAAGAAAGAAAGAAAGAAAGAAAGAAAGAAAGAAAGAAAGAAAGAAAGAAAGAAAAAGAAAGAAGGGAGGGAGGGAGGGAGGGAGGGAGGGAGGAAGGAAGGAAGTTAGTTTCTTCCTGTGTAACTAATGCATAGGAACAGCTAAATTATTGGCTCCCATCTTCATTATGCACGAAGGATGTCAATTCTCCATTTTCTCCATTAAAAATGAACTAAACCATCGGAGGATAATATAGCTCATTCTCTGTGGACATTCATTTAGTACAAGGTTTAGAAAGTGTGGTGTAGTGCTTGGTACCAGAGAACCTTTCCCTGCCTCCATGTTACCTCTACACTAACCTGCCTCTCCCCCCTGGGCTTCAGGGCTCAACTGTTATCATTTTACCTCTTACTGTACAGTACTGGACTCCAGAGGAGTGCAAATGAGAAGTAAGCTAGCCTTCAAATGGGGCTGTATGAATGAATGGTGTGGTGGATCAGGTGGACAAGTACTTGGACATAGCGCTGGAGAATTAGGTGTTCAAGGCCAGGTTCATTGAGGATATCAAGCCTGAGCTACATGAGACCTTGTCAAAAAACAAAACATATATTCAGAGAATTAAATAGGCCATATCTACTAATGGTAATAATTAGGACCTTTGACCTATTGTAAGTCATAGTGTTTCATGCATAAAAAAATGTGTATCCATTTTTCAAATAGCTGGAGTATGTTAATCTCTTATAGCAGTAGTTATGCCATATTAATCAAAAGCCATTTTTAAAATTACTTAACAAGGTGAACTCATTTAATGTGCTCCTAAGAATGAGAGCTCAGTGGTAGTGGAAAGTTCATGAACCAGCAAAGTGGCCAGTGTCAATGAGCACCGCCTGTCCACTGACACTTGACAGGAAAGCACAGGTCAGCCCTAAGGACTTCTCTAAGGCATGTAACATAGGAGCAACAAAAGTGCCCAGTTGTGTTGGGTGTTACCAGGACCCAACTCTCCAAGTGTCTCTACATGGATTATTTCCTTTAAGCACTACAATGATTTGTTTATATCCACTTCACAAAGAAGAAAACAAATATTTATAGACCAGCTGCCCTCTTACGTTGCTGGGTCTACAGAGCATCAGTATTTCAAGAATTAAGACACCTATAAAGAGTAGCTTTAAATATTTCACCTGTAATATGCAAACCATAGGCATGACTTCACACTTCTCTTAATGATCTAGTTCCTATGAGGACCAACAGTGAGTGTAATACCTGGGTAATTTTTTCTGTCATTAAGAAAAATCAATTTTAAGCGTATTTATCTATTTAACAATTATCACCAGAATGGTTTTAGTTTACTCTGAATGTCTTCTTGTTATTAAATATCCTCCAGGTTTGAAAATTCACACAATCATCAAGATAGTACTAAAAATACACATTCACATATTAAACCAAGCAAAATGTAATTAAGGGAGTAAATCTATAGAAGACAAAAAAAAAGCACAATTGTATGCTTTGTAACAGCCAGGAACATGGCTTCTGTGTTGTCTGTTAATTAGAAGGCATTTTGTTCTCTTTCCTTCTCTTCTATACATTCCTTACTTGCTGCATAATTACAGGGAGCCTCCTAAACACACAGGAAAATGACTCTGAATTAAGGAAGAGCATGGAGAACCAATGATGTCAAACACTTGCTGAAGGGCATTAACCTGAGGCCTCAGCCCAGAGTTGTGTTTCAATCTTCAAGTAGAGAGGTACATGGAGTCCAAAAGACAGAAGAGTCAACATTGGCCATACTTCCTCTTTGTTTTTTAACTAAAAGTGGATCTTCAGGTAAATCTTTCCAACTGAAGGTCAAGTATATATCAGAGTATTACCCCATACACTCCATTGGTGTTGCCTTAATCTCTGCACAAATACAGAGGTTACACTGAAACAAACTCTTATACGAGACTTACTTGTTCTTTCTTTGAAAAGGAATTTCATGTAAAAATGCTTCAGAAATATAGAACTTAATCAGCCCCTATCAATGTATGTAGCAGCAGGTTAAGGAAGAAATTAAATTATTTTCTATAGAATGAGTAAGAGCCTCACTTTGTCTTCTCCACATTATACGTAGAAGCAGAAGACAACAATACCACTTCCTCCCCCTCCAGCAAAATGTAAAACACAAATAGAGAATGTTCTAGAACTTTCCAAGTCGGAGAGGAATTGCAAGGAGAATTGTATTTCTCCTGGAGGTGTATTGCAAGGTTCAGGAATGCAGGTTAAAGAAAGAGTAGTTCTCCAGCAAATGAGCTGTGACTTACTCATGTATTCAACAGGAGCCATCAAAGCTTCATGAGTCTATTTCCCTACATATGTATGATAGTGCTCAGCCAACCCTTCATATTCAGTTTTAATAAGGATATCCAATTCCAGAATTTTTTTCCAGTTTCAAACTTTTCAGGGATTGTGTAAGTATGAAATGGAAACCTTGTGTTTTACTGACTCCGGGGTACGCAGCTTGAGCTATATGAATAAAATATGACTCTGGTCATTAAAATGTAATAAGAAGCTTATACTTTGAAGTCTGAACCTAAACAAGTCCACTCTCCAGTCTTCCGGGTTGCTTTGGCTGTGTTCTCAGCAGGATCCCACTGCAGCAAGCCCAGGTTTCACAGAGAGCACACAGCACCACACACGGGCAGATTCATTTCCACCGTGGGTGCCTTGGTGGCTTTCAAGGCTCTGTCATCCTCAGCCTTACAGAGTCCTTACTCGTCTCTCACCAGATAAAGCTTGCCATTGGCAGATTGGATAGACACTGTTTGCAGTTGAGGGTCCTTCATTTTGTCTCACTCCTGCCATGACAAACATAATCTCCTTGTGGGAGAACAGAGCACAGTGGCTTTCCAGGCAGATCATTCTTGCAGGGAGGGACTATTAAATGTTCCAGCAGACTGGACAATGGGACTAAGCAAGAAGACACTCAAGTAAGCATACCAGGGCTTTTACTTGTCTCAGGCTGTGCCCCTGGCATGTCCCACCCATGGGTATGTGCTCCACATAACAGTGGGTGAAAATGTTATGCCCTAAACTATGATCACCCTCAGGATTCTTCAGCCAGGATGTCCAGCGTTCAGAGGTGTTCCCTGATGGGCTATGTTCCTAAGTAGGCATGAAAGTGCTGTTTCAGCCTGTAACCCAGTATGAAACACACGGTATCTGTTAAAGACTTCCCTTCAAGATTCCTCTCCTATTATCATATAGCACAGTCAGAAAACAAAGCTAACAGCCTGAGGAGAAAGTGTTTTCAGTGAAGGGAAAAACAGACAAAAGAAAAATATTAATAAATAAGCCAGGAGTCCACTCCGGTTACTAGGTAACTAATAGCCGGTTTTGTTGTGCTTTTCAGAAGGAAGGAAATGCTTTCAGCAATAGTAGTCATTAAAGCTGTGTGTAAGGTGAACTTGGGGCAGTCATAAAAAAAAATGCTTCTTGTGGAAAAGATGTAAATAAACACCCAAGCAAACATCCATGTGCTAGAGATGTGACTGTAACAAAAGAGCAAAAGTTTTAATCCTATTCCAATACTGATCATTGGTAAGTTCTGTTTGCAATAGGTAGCTAGCAGAGGAGAGAAAGATGTCTAGCAGACCACCAACACCAAGGTTGCCTGAAATTAGTGGGTTTCTGAAGCATATGCAGTGACCTAGAACATCCCTCCCATGTAGTCTTTCCTCAGGCCTGGAACCCTGTTGAGGAAATGCATTTGAAAGGTCTGATCAGAAGCTTGACCATCTAAAGAGATCCTTAAGAAAGTTGAGAGCAGACGGTCAGCACTGCCAAAGTTCTATGTGCAATCGAGGCAGGTTTTTGTGGCCTTACTTCCCTCTGGAGACACCTCAGTCTAATCTCAAAGTCTGTCTGATACATGGAAGACATTGGTATCATTGACAGCAATTCTCTCTTTGACTTAAGCCAGAGTCAGGGGCCCCTGGCCTTCTTAACCTGCTATGTCCTGTTATTTCTTCTGCCAACAGAATGACACTAATTTATGTGGTTAACACCCAGAAAAAAAAATCCTTCCGTGCTCAATATCACAACAGTGTGACTGGCAAAAAGGAAATATTCAAATGTTTGTCAACCAATCCCATAGGCCCCAGAACAGGAAACTGGGATCCTCCTGGCACAGGAGTGACCCTTTCTGTTGTTGTAAGGGCAAGAGTTGGGGAGCTGGTTCCTGAAGGAGAGCTGAGGCATCTGGAGTGGTGGGGTTACTTGTGCTTGTATGCATATATTTTAGGGTTGACAATTTAAGACTGGATAACCATTTAGGGGGCAATACTAGCCAGTAAGGAGAAGAGGACGAGATAGAAGAGTCTCAAGGCTAAGGGTATTAGCTAACTTAATTCTTCTCCCCATCATATTTGTTTATTCTGGATGAATGTACAGAGTAAAGGACTACAGATTATGGAACAGAACTGGAGTTCATACAAATTGTAAGAGAGATCAATGTACCTGATAGCTAACCTTCAATAAAGTCCACTTTAAAGCTTCTAATACTGAAAGGACGGGAGGAAATCACATGTGGTACTGAATACCTATGGCTCATGAGGTCATAGAGTTCAGAGATGCATCTATTACTTCTACTTTGCTAACCATCCTAACTGCTTTCACGATACCCTTATAACCACAGGTAGGTGTGGCTCTCTCCCCTTATCCCAGGTCGTCTTTTCATAGCAGTCTACTACAAGACAGCAACCGCTCAACATGCAGAAAGCAACTGACTCTGGGGTACCCATCTCATTTGATGCATCTACAATACAGCCCTTAAACCTGAGGCTCAGGGGACAAAGCAGAAGAGAGGCCAGAAAGACTACAAAATCAGAGGACCAGGAAGTCTACTTCAAAGGTGAGCCCTCTAGATATGGTAGACAAACTATACGCCCATAAAACCTAAAGAAATGTAGCTGTGTAAACAAGACCTGAACAATGACAATACCAGTCGGCATAGCACAGTGGATGGAGGAAATCAAAGGGGACGCCATTCCTACACAGAGCTAGAGGCAATTAATAGCTATAGGGGTGGGGGGAGGAGGGGGAAGGGAGAAGGAGGGAAGTAGTTTTCTCCAGGGATGAGCTCCCTAAATGGCAATCCAATAGGAAATGGTCAGCCCTAAATATTATGCATGCAAACAATACTAAACAGACTCAGCAGATTGCATTTATATATTAATTTGTATATATGTTTTATGAAATGATAGTAATTAAAGAAGAGGTCAGGGATTTCTTTTTCTTTTTTGAGACTATAATATAATTACAACATTTTCCCAGTCCCTTTCTTCCCTCCAAACCCTCCTATATACCCCTCCTCAATATCATTCAAATACAGAGCCCATGAATTTTAAAGGAGGGGAAGATGGGAGGAATTGGAGCAAGGGAGAAATTATATAACTATATTTTAATTAAAAGAAACAAAACCTTCCTTGTCTCTTTGGCAGTCTTTCTCAACCCTCTTGAATCTTTCAGGGTTTTCTCTATTATTTATACTTTCCTGTGCCTGACTTCCACTGCCTATTCCTTCCTACCTTAAAAATGTCCACATTGTTCTCACCTCTGTCTTGCTTTTCCCCCCTCTCTTCCTTCTCCCCTCTTATCACTTTCTTTTATCACTGACGTGCATTTGGTTGTTTTTTTTTTTTTGGTTTTTTTTTTTGTTTGTTTGTTTTTTTTTTTTTTTTTTGCAGTATCTTATGTGAGTCACTGTGCTTTGTTGTTTGAGGGCTATATAGAAAATAAAGAAAGACGTAACATAAAGGAGGCCCATGCAAAACAAGCCTTTGTCTCATCTCAAAATTACCCCTTGCATCATCAAAGGCATGCCATTCTCAGCCTTCCCAAGTCAACAAGACAGACTTCTTTCTGCAAATTATCTGATTGTACTGTCTAGCTGAGGTCACAAGGCCAGCCACTGGGCTTCGAGCCCCTCCCTATCGTCTCTACACTACCTACCATATCTCCCCATATCCCCAAATTTCTGTTGCCTCATTCAAACTTGAGGGCAGACAAAGCCCCTTATAGTCTATACTATAAGGTTTAGTCATCTGACTTGTGAAGGAGCTGTTATGAGTACTAGAATACAGCACAATCCTCCAGGTATGGCAGGAAAGGGTGACTGGTCCACAGCACAGCCATCCCCCACACACGTGGCCAGCAGTGCTTCTCTTGGCTTGGTTCCCTGTTTGCCCCTTGTTTTGTTCTGCTTCCCAGGCCTTCAGGGCAATCAGCTCTGCCTGGGTTGGCCAATAGGAGACACTGGCTGGAAAGACGCTGAAGCAGGAGAGTTCCTTCCTTTTATTTCTGCTTTGAACTACCTCTCCCCCACCCACCCAACCCCATCTTTGCTGCTTTAGACAGGACTCAGGTCTGAAACAAGCTATCGCTGCTTGTGAGACAGTTCCCTGAACTGAGTCCCCTCTGTGTTAAATGTTCAGTGCTTTCCATGTTCCTGGGGAACTTGTAAGAAGCAGCCACCTTCTTAAAAGACAGCACCCGCCCCCCCCCCAACCTCCCCAACATCCTCACTCCGGAGACACAACACACGAACTCATCACCCGAATATCTGTTGCCTTCCCTTCTGCCACCTTAGTATGGTTCTGACATTATAGGCTCAACTTTCTTCTACTAGAGAAAAATCCTACGGCAGGGTGTGGAATCAGTAGCCTGAATTCAAAGCACTGCAGAATGGGAACACATCCAGCATCTAGGGTCTGTGCCAACTGCAGGTTGAACGTGGGAATCTGCACAGAGCAGCCAAACAATGAGCACTTCCCCTGCAGACAGGCCTGGAGGAATCAAGCCTTCAAGAATGAACATCTGAGGTTGAATTTGAATGTGTATATGTTTTGGGGAGAGGGGCAGGATATGATCTATATATTTTTTTTGATTTCTCAAATGAAATACAAATCAAAAACTGGTGAAGAAAAAGGGAGGCTTTATCAAAATAGAGAGCTTCAGTGCAGTAAAGAGCACAATTAGTCACAGAGAAGAATCCAACCCAGGGAGGGGGAAAGACTTTGCCAATATGATATTTGATAAGATGTTAATTTTCAGACTATAGAAATAATTCCTAGAATTCAAAGTAAGAAAAATGGACAAAGAAATCAAGCAGATATTTCTCTCATAAATGGATATGAATCCTTTAAGATAAAAATGTTTAACATGACAAATATTAAGAATATACAACTAAAATCCACAATAACTCACACTCATAGGACATATATTATTAAAATGCTTGAAAATAATAAATGTTATCAAGGATATGGAGAGGTTGGGGTATATACATTGTTGGTCAAACTGTGTGGTCAATAAATTATCACAATATGATAGTTTCTCAAAACATTGAAAATGAAATTAGCATATAATCCAGCAATTCCACTTCTGAGTATATTCTCAAAGGACTTGGAAGCAAGATTTCAACAGGTATTTTAAACCCACTTCACACCAGCGTTATTCAAAATAGCTGCAGGTGGAAGCCACTTGAGTGGCTCCAACACTTGAATAGATTGACAATATGTAACATATCATGCAATAGAATATTATTGCACCTTAAAAAGGAAGACTAGTTTGATATATGTTGTAGTGGATGAGACTTAATGACATTATGCCCAGCCAATTATAAGCTAGATACAATAAGGCAAACACTGTAGGCCACCCTTTACATGAGTTACCCAGCAATGCCACACTCAAAGCCCAGAGGATGAGAAAGCAAATGAGTAGCTGTTTCAGGCTACAGCGTTTCATCTCTGTAAGATGAAGACACACCACACAGCATCGTGGATGCCTGTGACACAGTTAAACTCTACACTTAAGAACTGTTAAGATACTAAGTTTGATATGACACACATCTTGCAATCTAAAGGATGCTTAAAGACAAAGACACAGGGCCAGCAAGATAGCTTAACAGGTAAAGGCACCTGTCACCAAGCCTAATGTCCCATACCTCAACCCACATGGTGGAAAGAACTAAATCCCAAATTGTCCTCAGACATGTGCATGCACACCCTCACATGCACATACACTCACACACTCATGTACACACACACACAATTATATATGTATCCTAAACATGAATTCTATTCTATGTATTCTTGAGAATGTATGTAATAGCCTAAAAGAATATATTAAGGACAACTGGATTTAGGTCACATTTTCACAACTGAATTAATTCATTGAATAGGGGCTGTGCCAGAGTTTCTTAGAAGATGCTTTTGAAGATGTAGTCAGAAGTAGTGGCCTGACTGTGGGTTTCAATGAACAGACACTGTACATAGTACATGCTCTTATTGCTGTGAAGCCAAGGCTCTATCTTCTGGTTAAAAAATAAGATAAAAGGCAATTTGATATGGTAAAAGCAACTCCAAATTTGAATTGAGGGCCAGGTTACTCAGTGGGTAGCATCACTTATACCCAGTGTACCTAAGCCTCATGACCTGTGTTAGTAGGAGACTTGACCCTGAAGTTGTTCTCTGACCTCCACATATCACATATCCAGTGTGGCACGCACATGTCTGTGCATGTTCTCTTCTCTCTCTCTCTCTCTCTCTCTCTCTCTCTCTCTCTCTCTCTCTGTGTGTGTGTGTGTGTGTGTGTGTGTGTGTGTTTGTGTTTGTGTTTCAGTAAAAATAAATAATTCAATTTGAAGTTTGGAAATCTGTTCATAAATTACCATATAATCTATGACCTTTTGAAGGTCACAAATATTCTCTAAACCTTGGGTCCTTTATCTGTAAAGTGAGCCACATAATATCTATGCCTCCTTTTATGAGGCTTCACCTACATATATGTATATACTTTATAGACTATACATATGATCCCAAAACCTGCTAATGCAAACCACATTTCCATTCCTTGCTTTGTGTATTCCCCAAATGAGTTTTATGTTATTTTTCAAAGCCCATCTGTTATTTATTCATTCTGTTAACTCAAGCAATTTAGTACACAATAAAGAACACATGAACAATTAATAGCAGCCTTGTGCAAACACTTATCTTTTCATCTTTATTGACATGCAAGCACACATCTCCATAGTGTAATTAGCTGTTGCCTACCTCCTTGTTTTTGTCTTTATCTGTCTAACATCATACACCATCCTCAAGCATCAACATGCCATGTAAAATATTCATGTTGCTGCAAAGCATCACCATGATATAGTTTGCAGCACCATTCTTGAATAGACTCCGATCTTGAAACACCATGCAAAGACCAGAAGGCTTAGAGGAGAACCTGTGTGCTAAACATATCCTTGTCCAAAAGTACCAAGTATGATCTGATGGAGTTGGGAGCCCAGGCAGCAGTAACCTCCTTGGCTGAGAGGACTCTGAACCATTAAACAAGTTAGACAGTGGTGAATATGGTGAATGGTGCTCCTACAGGAGAGAGACCTAAAGGCTTCCAAGTTATTAACCAAGAAGCAAAGGTATATTTGTCACAAGTGAAGGGGTAAAACGGTTAAGCAGAGAGCATAGAGCCAGAGCTCTCAAATGGCACATGTATTCAGCAGGAGAGCCCATGAAAGTGTCATTCTGAGATCTGACTCTGCCACCAACGGTTGCCACTGACTTATCTTTCAGAAGGATGAATCACCTCTGTCAATCTTCCATCTTCATCTGCCTTCCACTGACATGACCAAAAGATGTGGCAAAACTGCTTAAGGGAGGAAGATTTATTTTGCTGATGGTTTCATGGGTTCCTGATTTCTCGGACCTATGTACTTAGGAAGAATCATGACAGTGGGTGCAGGTGGTAGAGGGTTCTCACCTCAGGCCAGATAGAAATAAAAGAAAACTAACAAGTTAGGAACAAAAGACAGAATTGCCTCAAAAACCCACCCCAAGTGACCTGGTTTATTGGACTGGGTCCTACCTCCTAAAGTTTCCAGAAAGTCCCAAAATACCATTAACAGATGGCGATCAAGCATTCAATATGAGTCTGGGGGTAGAGGCAATACATAACCAAATCCTAATATCTGAATCAAATAACTTATAAGGATGCTTACAAAATATGTGAGATTTCCTAGTTAGCCTCAGTTGTCAAACTGACACAACACAGTGATTTAAAGGAGTCTTAAGTTGGGGATTGTCCAGATCTGATTGGCTTGTGGCCTTGTCTGTCAAGAATTGTATTGATGTGATGATGTGGGAGGGTCTAGTCCACTGTGGGCAGTGCAATCCACTTGTAAGTGGTCCTGAGAAGGTAGCTGAATATGAGCTAACAAGTAAGCCACATTCCTCATGCTTCCCACTTTACTTCCCTCAGTGATGGACTTTGACTGCAAGAGCAAGCTGAATCAAACCCCTGCTTCCCCAAGTTGATTTTAGTCATAGCATTTTGTCACAGCAATAGAAAGAAACCTAGAACATGAAACACTTACCAAGAATTCAAAATCATGGTTCTAATACAAGACACAGAGGCAGAAGGATCACAAATCTGAGGCTTGTCTGGGTTACATGAGATCCAGTCTCAAGAAGAATGGAGAAAAAAAGAAAAGATAAAAGAAAAAATAGGATCAAAAGGAAAGGTACAGAAGAGCAGAGAGAGGAGAGGAGAGGGGAAGGGAGGAGTGGGGAAAGGAAGGGAGGGGAGGCTAGAAGGGAAAGGAGAGGAGAGAGACAGGGCAGAGCAAGGTACAGAACTGTGGATAGAAAATGAAGTTTGGCATTGTTTTTACTTGTTAAGCATCCTCAATGTAGAGATTCAGTGAGGTCTTTACAAAGTGTCCATTGCTTATCAATCTTCTGAGATGGGATGGACGAGCTCACATAATGAGCTGCCAGTTGATCCCTTCCACGAGATGTGAAGTGTTCCATAAAAGCATCACTTAGGTTGCCTCCGAAGAGCTTGAGAAAGTATGACACCCCTACCTCCTGCTCCAAACCCACCCTGCTCCCAGCTGCAGAAGAAGAAAGGATGTCACACTGCCCAAATCTTATCATTCGGCATTAATAACATCATCCCTGATACTCTTGCTCGGAAACCAGGAGTCTCAGAAACTATCAGGGTGAAATTCATCTTTCATTAGGTAACTATGGACAAAGGAGAATACCAACGTCTACTCTCGACCTTACAGATTTCCAGTGAGCGGCAAACATTTCCAAAGCTGTTAACAAGAAGCAGGCTTAGCCACGCGTGAAAGGAAATGCTGTGATCTGAGGAAGGTAAATGGAATGAAGGCAGCAGGGGACTCAGAGTTCACGACTCAGCACACCCTGACCTACTGCCGCCCATAGGACCCCTGTGCATCCTCTGGTTGCTGATGCTCCAACAGTCTTTGGCTCTCCCTCTCTGCTTTAATTGACGTAAAGAGCAACTGTCTTCAGATAAAAGCTAAACAAAATCATGTTGGAGTTGATGTGGTTACCCAACCCTTCATTTTCCCCCAAACTAATCTCCTCCCAAGAAAATATACTCTATGACTGCCTTTATGAACACCAAAAAATGTGCACCAACCTGGTCTGTGGCACTGGAAGTTATGAGACTGGCAACCTTTACTAGGGGTGAAGGCAAGAGTTAATGTCAGCCAGCTCTGGAGTCTGGGAATATTTTACTTCTCCATGTAGGTGGTAGAAATATACCTGTGTTAACTTAATTCCATTTCATGAGATGGTCAGCTTGATTTGTGCATTTTCCTGCAATCATATTATACTGCAATGAATTTTCACTGTATTCTTCATACCTTAGGTTTTCTGTATAGTAGGATGGCATGATGTCTTAAAATGTTTTTCTGGCTATAATGAAACCTCCTCTCTGGGAGCTCGTCCATTCTCAAAGGCAGTGAGGGCCCAGCCTGGCGAGACTTTCACAGGTACTAAATAGCAGGAACCATGCCTTCTACTGCTGGCCTGTACACCCTAGAAGACTGAGTCCTCCTTAGTCGTTTCCCCCACCCCACACCCCAGTCTGAAGAAGTAGGGAGTTTCTCAATATCATGAAATTTCCACACTGATACACACACAGGGAGGGAGGAACGGGCAGGGAGGGAGGAAAGGAGAGGGAGGGAGGAAAGGAGAGAGAGAGAGAGAGAGAGAGAGAGAGAGAGAGAGAGAGAGAGAGAGAGAGAGAGAGAGAACCAGCTAATCTCAACCTTACCTGGGAGACAGCTCAGTAAGCATTCCTTCTTTTGCTCCTGGGGGCCCCATGCTTTCCTCAGCTGGCCTCACCCATACCTGTAGGTATGTATCCATACCTGTAAGATCTGTGAACCTGACAATTTCCCTGAAGTGAACTTGTTTCTTCTTGTGGCTAACCTGACTGACCATCACACAAAAGAAGGCAGAATGTGCCCAAGTGAATTACATACAAAAAGAAAACCCCCAAAACCCAAAAATGGGAGGTGGTGGTGCATGCCTCTAATCTAAGCACCTGGAAGGCAGAGGCAGGCTGATCTCTGGGTTCCAGGCCAACCTGGTCTCTGTAGTGAGTTCCAGGACAGCCTGGGCTACACAGAGAAATCCTGTCTCAAAAAACAAAAACAAACAAAGAAGAAAGGAAGGGGAGAAATTGTTTTATTGGAGTGAACTAATGGACAATTCCATCTAATGTCATATATAATATGAAATATGTACTGTATACCATACATATGCCATACATTCATTTTCTTTGTGTGTAAGTATATAAATGCACACATGATCTCTACCACTCATGTTTGTTCGTGGGCACCCGGAGAGAGGACAACTTGCATGAATCCCTTCTCTTCTCCTATCACGTGTGTTCTAGGATTTGATCTTAGGTTGTCAGGTTTGTTACAGGCGCCTTTAGCCCCTGAGCCATCCCACTTGTCCTTAGTCTCGTTTCTTATCATGAATCTAAGAGACATGCTGGACTTAGCAACTACAGCTTCATCACTATTATAAGGGCCATTCTTTTGCTCAGATAACTTATTCTGAAGCTAAAATCCAATAATTCATTACTAATTTCTTGAAACTGTATTAGTTTATTCGGCTTAACAAATAAATGGGGTCATTATAGCTAGAAAAAATATTTCCTTCTATATGTGTTTAAAAGAAAAAGCTTTAACATGCCAAAACTATCTTACCAATCCTAACAGGTTCAAATTTATTTATGTTCATTCATTAACTCATTTGTTTGTTTCTATATTTAAAACTGGTTGGCTTTATTTTTTATTATTTTCTTTATTGATTCTTTGAGGGTCTTGTTTATTTGTTTGATTTTGCTTTTGCTTCTTAAGCTGAGGAAAGGTGTTTGAGGAAACACACACATTCAGCAGTTACACGGAAAAAGGCCTGCAAGACAGAGGGGGACTCAGAAGCCAGAAAAACCAGTTTCTCCTTAAGGGCTGAGGTTTTAAAGTCTGAAGAGTTTTTCTCCCCTCATTTAGGGTTGGTCAGTTTGAAGAAAGCTGGGATGGTTGGTTGGCCCAGAACTGTTGTGTGGCCTGTCCTGAGCAGGTCTTGAACTTGTTGAGCCAGTCCTGCTGCGAGCCTACTGGTGGGAGACAAAAGACTCCAAGGCCTTTTATTTTAAGCTGCCTGGACTTTTGTCTCAAGTCAGAAGGCAAAGAAGGGCAATGAAAAAAGGTCCCATCTACCCTTGCTGGCTCCCGCCCCCCTTCAGTTTTCCTCTGATACATACTCCTCCCAACTTCGTGAGGTAAGGGTAACCTACCAGTGCCCACACTCTCAAAGGTGTGAGCTCCCTCAACAGCTATCAGTTGTCAATAGCTCCTCCTCCTACTCCTCCTCCTCCTCCTCCTCCTCCATTTCCTCCTCACCTCTGTAACGGTTGAGCCCTTATGAGCTCCTCTCTCATCTTTGCTGGCTGGTCTTGTGCCTGTAACCACAGCTGCTGGGAACTCATGAGAAGAACAGCCTCACCATGCTGAGAGGCCAGCACCCCACAGCCCTCCTCCCATCCTCCAGCTCTTACATTCTTTCTGTCTCCTCTTCTGAAATACTTTCGTTTTAACTTGTTCCCTAAATTTGACCAGTTCCAAGTCTCTGGATTTTTGACTGTTACCTACCAGCAGACCCAAATTTAATTCACAAATTTATTTTTTATGTTTCATACATTTATCAATATGTTCACTATATTTTTTTCAAACTTGAATTTTCAGATTCAGTAGTTGTAGTGTTTTAAATGATGTTTCTTTTCACCTGCATGCTTCTGGATCTTAGTTGTTTTGTTTCTTTCGCAGGACCGGGGTCAACCTGTTTATCTTTCCTAAGTCAATGTTATGCTTATGCAGGAGGAGCAATCTTTGCAATAACTGGTCATCTCTTCTGCTATGTAGCAGTTCACTCTGAAGTTAAAACCTTCCATCTTGGAGGGAAGCTCATTAAGACATGGGATGTTTATAAGAAGGTAAATCAACACAATATTCTAAGGGAGGGTAAAACACCCTATCCTGCAAGTATGTTAGCTAAGCTCAGGAAGTAAACAACTCAATAGCTTCAGGAAGTCACTGAAACTGACAAGACTCACTAGGATCCTCCCTCCCCAGATGTATATAAACAGTAAGGACTGCTGGTAGACACTCTAGGAGAGGTTGAAATCCCAAGGAGACTCTCAGACAAGCAGAACAGCCTGAAAGAATCAGAGAGATGCTGAGTTGCCTGGAAGAGGCTCAGACCCACTGAACTACCTGGAAAGTGAATTATCCAACCTGTTGCTCTGCCTGTAGATTGTGTAGCATGATCCAGGTTTCCAGCTTTCATGAGCTGTCACCCATGCTGTGGTGGGCTCTTGGAATGCAGCTGCCTTTGAGTTGTTTCTGCTCCTGTGAGTAACCCCTAGGTCGTACTCCTGTAACTTCTGTAAAGCTCATTGGTTTATCACTTTGGACTTTGGTGCAATCCATATGTTGATCTGTTATTGGTTCTCTCTTTCAGGTGAGTAATGTTTGTTCGTATCTTCCCAATAATAGAGTCAAGACGATACTTTCTCATGCACAGCCTCCCATGGCCTCTTTGGCATCTTCAAAAAAGATGGCCCATCACTGGCCTGCCTGGTCTGAAAAAGGACTGTTAGCTCACAGATGTTGTGAAAAACATTGCTTATTTTTGCCAAATTAAGGTCTTTCTGCCTCTTTTTTAGAATTCATGTCACCTTATGTGAGCTTTCTAAGATAAATCCATAGTAATGACTCCTGGAGTTCTGACTCTCTTTGCGTACTTGGAAACTTTGGTGTGTACTTTAACCTCCAAAATAGTCGCAAAACATGCAGAACTCAACGAACCTGGCAGTGATTCCCTAGTGACGTCAGAGTGAGCCTTGATCATCCAGAGAAGCACACATGCAATTCTTAATTTATATATGCCACCAATCACCTGATTTCTTATTCTTGGGAACACAGTTTCCAAAGTCTGAAATCAGCTATCTTCAAGATATGTTTGGCATAAAATTCGGTCTATGACTTTTCAAAAATCAAATACCTATGTAATGACACTTACCCAATAATGACACACCTCATAACCAACTCGGAGGGAGTGCCATGCACTGAACCACCCACTAAGTGGGTTCTTACTCTCTTAATCCTTCCAAATGTCCCATGGGATCAATGCTATCACTATTCTAAGTTAACAACTGGCCTGAGGTCACTTGTCTCACAAGTGTAAGAGTGTTGATGTGCCGGCAGACATGCCTGTCCCCTGACCTTCACGGTTTTCCCACACCACTGCCCTTTTCAGCTTATCTTCCTGCAGAGTTACATTAGACAACTCAGGCTTGGGAAAAACAACATTCGTCTTCATTACTCTGTGTTAAGATGGAAGTCCATTTTAAAGTTATATTTACACCCACATTGAATTAAGAACACTCAAATTATCTTCCACTGTATAATCGGTGAATGGTGGCTAGTGTTTAGTTGTAAATAGGAAGGATTATAAAAGCAGTTGGAAAAAAATACTTGAATGGAATAAAAAAACGGAATCAAAGCAACCCATACAAAGAATCTTATTTTTTTCTGCTTTGCTGCTATGGGTAAGTGTGAAAATGTAGTACTGAAGATACTGCTGGCAAATCAACAGGAGTTCTCATTTATTACTTTATCTTGTTCTGTTATCTTATGGTCTCAAGGAAGGAGACAATGGGCTTCACATTCAACCACATAGTTAATGTTAATAATATGAAGTGTGCTTTACCTTTCAAGGACCACGATAAACAGCAGACACCATTCTACAAAAATCCATAAAGTCCAACTTAAACCTTCAGAGAAAAAGTTAAGGGCCAAGGAATCGCTGAGAGCATTGTGCCAATACACAGATATAGATGATACATAGATATATAAGCTAAGTACAAAAAACTGGAAGCTTTTCACTTAATAGGTAAGAAGAGTTAGGGCCATTCTGAATGAATTTCTCTAAGAGTTCAAAGCACAGGCAAGGGCTGGGCCTGCAGCTCAAGGACAGGGCATTTTGGCTAGCACATGCAAAGCCTTGGGCTCAATCTCCAGGGCCACAAGAATAAAGAAAGGACACAAGTGAAGGCAAGGAGAGTTCTTAAACTTAGTTTGAAATGGGCTGCAAAAGGAAACCAGATCATGAAGAAGCGCTGGACAGCAGTGACTGGCTTGAGTTTCCTTTCGAAGGACTCTTATACGCAACATCATTAGCACATGACTGAATCCAGACAGTCATTTGAAAATTAATTATGTATCTATTCAAAAATGGAGATAAGCCAACACACACCAGCCAAGGAAAGACTCATTGATGGAGCCAGTTTGTGCGAAAGGTCTGAGGCCAGAGCAAATCTCAGGCTCATCTATAAATTGGGCAACGAAGAAGAGGAGCAATGGGGCCCAAAAGATACTTTTCATCTGAAGACTAAGCCAGTTTTACCAAGGTTTGTCTAGTACCTTGAAAGTCGTAATAAAATAACCACCAGGGATGGATCTGATCAGGAGCAAAATGAGAAGAGCTCCTTCATTAGATCGTGGCCCCTGTCTCATCTACCTCAACCACAGTACAGCAGGAAAGGAGGGGAGAATGAAGACCAGGAAAGGAAAGAAAACCCTGAAAGCATCCAGGGGAAGTGAGGGCTACGAAAGGAAAGCACACGGCTTCTATGTCAGGGGGCAGCAGAATGCTCATCGAAAGTCTACATGGCTGGTATCTAATACACCCTCGTCGTGCCTGATGGCCTGCCAGGTCTGTAATCAGATACATGGGAGCAAGCTCAAAGCCTGCCTGGTCTACAGAGTGAGATCAGTGCCCACCGAGTAAGCCAGGGAAGCCCCTTTAAAAAGGCCTGGCGAGGAAGTGGGAGGACCCAGGGCTATTGGCCCAGCAGGGGAGTACATACACTCACTAATATCACATTCCACAAGTGCATCCTTCTATTCTGCTGTGCTGTTCAAGATTTGGTGATGCCTGAGATGAGAGTGTGTCACGAGTCTGTTTATCAGGGATTTCCACACAGGTGATATGTGCTGGCTACTTTATGTCAACTTGATATAAGTTAGAGTCATTTAGGAAGAGGGAACCTCAATTGAAAATATTTTCCCCACCAGAGTGGCCTGTGGTGCTTTGTGTGTGTGTGTGTGTGTGTGTGTGTGTGTGTGTGTGTGTGTGTGTGTGATTGATGTGTAAGGGTCCCGCCCACTGTGGGCAGTGCCATCCCTGGGCTGGTAGTCCTGAGTGAACTGAGCAATCCAAAAGGAGAAGCAGTGTTTCTCCATGACCTCTGTATCAGCTCCTGCCTCCAGGTTCCTGTCTTGAGTTTCTGCCCTGACTGTCCTCAGTGATTGACTGTAATGTGGAACACAAGCTGAAAGAAACCTTCTCTTTCTCACATTGCTATTCTTTGTCACAACAATAGGAAAACAATTAAGACAAAGGGGTATTTTCTTGAAGCAACCGTACTTTCAGCTTCCAGATCAGTGCCTAGTATGGTAACTTCTCCTTCTTTATCTCTGCACAAATGAGGGAGTTGATTAATTGATGTATAAGCTGAAGCTATCAGAATACCTGTTTACTTCAAATACTGATATGGAAGTGGGATGATACTGACGTGACACTCCCAACTCTCTGCAAGATTTGGGTCTGTGGTCTCAGGAATGTATACAGATACTACATTCAACTAAAGTGGAAGTTGGATGGATGGATGATACATAGATAGATGAATGGATGGATAGATAGATAGATAGATAGATAGATAGATAGATAGATAGATAGATCTGACAGAAAGAAAAAAGAGTTGAAAGGGAAATATGCAAAGTATGTCTTCTGCAATGGTTTAAAAAGTAAGATCAAAACAGTAATGAGCTGCCAAGTTTAAAAGGCATTTCCATTTGGATGGAAAAAAGCAATGTGGGTTTTTTTTTTCCAAATATGTGGTGAAATTAGCACTTATGTCTTACAAGTGAGAGTGTCAAGCATTGGAGATTTTCTTCACTCCATGTAGTCTTGCTAGGATCATCAACCACATGTCCACCCTTCTACTACAAAAGTAAACTCAAGGCCACAGGACCCACAAGGGCACAGAGGTGCTGGAGAGAAAAGAGTTTTCCCTGCCATGGATGGCTACAGATAAACAAATGGGTTGGATTTGTTAAGACAAATTAGTGGCTCAAGGAGTGATGTTTCAAGTGTCAGGTGACGACAAATGCAGAGTCTTCAGGTGGCTTCTGGGAAGGAGAAGGGAAAACAGAATTGCCTTCTTTAATTTCAGAGCTAAGGGGTCTCAATAGATGGCTCAGTGGCTAAGAGCACATACTGTTCTTGCAGAGGACTTGAGTTCCTGTTCCCAGCAGTTACATCAAATGGCTCACAACCGGCACTGGGGATCTGCTGCCCCCTTCTGGCCTCTACGAGCACCTGTACTTATGTTCACAAACCCACATAGAGATGCACAATACACATAAGTAAAATAGTAATGGTAGTCTAAACAAATCTTTTTAAGAGCAAAGATTAGAAAGATGAGGACAAAGGAAATCATCCTGCAAGTCTCCAACTCCACCCAGACACCCCCATCCCCAGAACCACACCATCATCAGAAAGAAGGGAGTATAAAGAAATGCCTACTGAGCCACATCCAGACACAAAGCAGGTCTGTGTGCATACCTGGTCCCTCCCTGCATTTGCCTTTCCCTTGAACAAGAATGGCTTTGCCATAGTCATAGCAGACACTTGCCTTATCTACACAGTAGAGGATACCCAGATAATTCGTTTGCTTTTAGTTTGCTTTGGGTGAACATTGGTTAGTGAGCTAGTGACTCACGTTTTAATAAACTCATCCAGAAATTTTCCTGTCTTTTACTCATTTTTCCCCTGAGGTGTTTTCAAGTAACTAAATGGAAGGAAGTTCTCATTCCCACATTACTTACAGGGAATTCAGATCAGCTTCTGTAGTTCATTAACTAAATGTTTCCCCCTGAAACATCACACAATGACATGACCTGTGGTATCCAAAAAGAAAATATAAATTCTGAATATAGCCACTTTAGGAGTTGTAACTGTAAATGTAAGTTTTGAGTCCCCGAAGCTAGCTGGTGACAAAGAGGAGAGAGAGAGAGAGAGAGAGAGAGAGAGAGAGAGAGACTATGGACTCTTACCTCTGTGGGATAGAGGCTCAGAGGTCTATGTAGGGTAATTTTCTCCATGAATCCTTTCCAGAACTTAAGGGGTTATATTTGGTTGATTTGTAATGGTGGAAGACAGGAGAACTGATTTCTGCTGCTGAGTGGAAGTTTATGGAAAGGTCTCATGGTTGTTTCTCGACCTATACGCTTCCCTGGAGTTGCAGAATATTCCGATAAAAGCATCTTAAATGACAAAAGTGACCTTCGGTTTTACTCCCCAACCCTCAGTCACCATCATTCTAGAAATACCTGGTTCAACCCCCCATTCCCTCTTAGTCATGGCGTCATTGTCCTCAGCTTCAAGCCTCAGCCAGTCCCTTTACATCATCAGAGAAGAAAGAATCATGGCTCAATGACTCGGTGAGTTCTTAGGAAGATCAGTAAATGCATTGTCAACCCAGAAGGTTTTGAAAGAGAAAGTAGACACTATTAAATATGTCAGAACAATGCACATACATTTCAAAATAAAACAAAAAAAAAACTTAGAAAAACTAGAGTATGTGCTCACTTCACTTCCAGACGAAAAGCCTTTCCATGACTCCTAGGGAGCTGGGAAGGAGATTCCCATCCCTGAACACACTGCCTCCTGTGAAGGCTTCTGTGAACAAAGAAGTTGGTGAGATGGCACTTTGACACCTGCCGTCTTTCCAGCTCCCAAGCCAGTCTGTGCCCTGCTGGCCTCAGAAATTGAAGATGTCTGAGAGAATAAGCTACAGCCAGACATATGACTGTGGTGGTGGTAGCCATGAGACCTCCAAAGGAAAGTCTCAACTATCCCATCGTCAGAGTCCAAACTCGAACTCTCCCCTTTGAGTTAGCATTGAGTGTGTAGAGCAAAACTCACAACGAGTGGGAGCTCCAGCTGGCTGTGCAGTCGGGCATATGCTGTGTCAGCTGAATTCCCTGGTGAAGAGTGTTTGCCTTCTCAAAGTTGGTCCCGTCAGAGCAAAGATGCTACAACTTCCTCCCAGGTTCACGCTCCAGGTCATGCCAGTGATGGAGTGCTTTGTGGCATCTAAGGGTCTCATTTTTAAACAGTGAAAAGAGTCAAAGTCCTGAGAGGCTATTGCAGGTGGTTGACAAGCAGTCAGACAGATGTGCATGAAATAATTAAAATATTGTACTCATATACTAATTTCTGGATAACAGCTGAACAATTTGAGAGCATAAATTCAACATCTTGTTCCAAGATGTGCTTCCTTTTGGTGGCCATACATGCACAATGTGCCTTAAAACCTGGTTTCTGCCCAGTAGAAGAGGCTTGCTGTGCTTGTGTGAGGCCCCAACTTCCATCTCCAGCATCCCAGGAAAGAAAGCACCCTGAATTGATGGGGGTATTAAATCAGTGCGATTCTGATATGGTCTTCAACAAATGGGAAAATCTCAGTATCAATTCTCATGTTTTCTTCATGTCATAAGATTTTAAACACCCAGCCTAAAAAACTATTGTTAAATCCCTATTATATTTCTATTATTAAATCTTCACTTCTAAATGAAATAATTGGCAATAGATGGCAGGAAAAAAGAGAGACTCCTTTTGCATGTGTTTGAAGCCTGACATAGCAGGGAAGGTCGCATCACTGAGTCTATCCAGAGCTCCTGACAGATGGAGACCATGGGATGCGATTAGCGGGAGCCTACATTGGAGCACAAAAGAAACCAGAGTTCCTCACCACGCCTGTAGGAGCATCGTTTCTAAAATTGTTTAAGAAGGGAAATACCCTACATGCTATAATCCTCTCAGCTTGAGAAATGCTGAAAATGCCTTGTGTAGAAGGCGACTGGAACCCAGCAAGATGGTGTTTTAACATAATTACGTTAATTATAATTATTATATTAATTAATACTATAACTCTGATGACTTCTACTCATTTTCAGCGTTTGTTGGAGAGACGTGTTCCTTTCCAGAAGTGTACTATGTGCACAGAAAACAGATCAAACTCCATCTTAAACTTCAGTGCCTATGGCCATTTTTACTAAGCGAGACTGGTATGCTTGGAGCTGTTGCCCAACAACAGGGCATTCTCTCCCAAGCAGACTGGCGTTGGGACTTCAGTCATGCCGCATCCACCAGTGACAGCTGAAAAGGAACTCAAACTTTTAAAAAAATCTCAGAACTGCCTCTGAGATGATCTCCTACCTGACTCTCTCCCTCTCCCCCTCCCTCTCCTCTTACGGAAAAACAAAGAAATGGTGTTACCAGGGAGAAAATGAAGCCCTTTCTGGGAGAAGCAATTTTCCTGATGTAAATTGTCAATAAGTTATCAAAATAAAACAATAAAAAGCCAGTTTTGTACCAGGCACACAAAAGGCTCTCCCTTCGCACACTCCAGGGTGAGTTTCACAAGCTCCCTCTACAGTCTCTAATCCAACCCCTGTGTCACCACACTTCAGCCTTGTGATTTCTTCCAAGGCCCTCACACAAAGATTTCTCATCAAACTTGTCAACCCTAAAAAAAAAGTGCAGAGGCACAGTACAGTCTCTGGATCCCATCCAAGTGTATTAGAGGACCAGCAATCATGGAGATGTGGGCAAAAGCTTTTTACTCAATAGTGGGCTCAAAAAGACACCACACGTTTGTTTACACTTGCCATGCCTCACTTACCTCAAAACCTTGCACATTGTTTGAAAAACGGGTGTGTGGCTTTAGAATGCAGACAAATTTCATCAACAATGAATGAATTGCCGAAACCTTCCGAAGCACAGAAGTTCAATTGCAGTTCTCATGAAGGCACATATAAGACAGAAAGCCATACCAGGAAAATAATTACAGGACTGAACAACCCCAGCAATGATTATTTTATTCCCAAGTTGCCTCCAAATTCCCATATTTCCTTTAAAATCTCTAAATAAATAAAGCTGTTCTTGATAAACCAATCCATTGTATTCTCTTCTGGAAATACGTGCCCTCCCCCAGAAATAAAGGCCAAACACGGGTAGGATGCTCACAGCTAACAATGCTAACACTGGGTATTGAACTTCTGGCTCCTGGCTATTGAAATACTTACTGCCTTTCAGCTTCTTTGTAACTCTCTGTTCTGAAAATGGAACCCGCTTCACCTCAATGGTACAATGTGATATGAAAGATGTTAATTGAACATTAAGTGAGAAGATTGAGTGGATCAGCTGCTTGGGATACAGGCATGAAGACTCCAGTTCAGAGCTGAGGGTATGTGTACTTATAACCCCAGTGCTGAAGACACAGACAGAGTAGGATGCAGGGACTTGCTGGCCAGTCAAATCAGCAAGCTTCAAGGTCAGTCAAGGAGCCTGTCTCAAAGAATAAAGTGGGAAGTGACACAGAAAAATGTTTTTTTGTTGCTGTTATTTTGTTCTTTAGGTTTGGTTTTGTTTTAAAAATCTGGTAGTGGCGCACGTCTTTAATCCCAGCACTTGGGAGGCAGAGGCAGGCGAATTTCAGAGTTCAAGGCCAGCCTGGACTACAGAGTGAGTTTCAGGACAGCCAGGGCTACACAGAGAAACCCTGTCTTGAAAAACAAAGCAAAACAAAACAAAATCTGTTTTATAGACAAGGATTAGGCAGTATAAAACACTTCTGCCTGACCCACTTCCCCTCCTTTCTTTTGGAGTAGTGCTCTGCCATTAACACCCAACACCTCTAAGGCTGTCTCAGTGTCTCTTCTGAGTGGACCTACCTCATAGCCATGAGGAACAAAAATAAAGGCAAGGCACAGGAGATTTCAAAGGAAACCAATTTAATAGTCTCTGATCAAATGTCACATTTTCAAGAAGACTGAAAATGCAGCCAACTTGTCTCAAGATGTGTCCCTTTTGTCATTCACACACCTGTGTGGCTCTGTACTTCTCTTTCCTGGCTCTATTTTTCTTCCTCGCAATGTCTCTTCCCAGGTGTCTGCTTGCTTACTGGCTCCCTGTATTAGAAAACAAACTCCCCAAAGCATAGGCTCTGGCTTTGATTTACTATGAAGCCCACACTGGCAAGCACTGTCTAGAATGTGGAAAGCATTCAATACATATTCATTGAATGAATAAATCATTATTACTAGATATATTATCTTGGGCATATAAAGGGAACACACAGAAACCAGGTTCTGTATACTGAGAATTTATATTAAATGTTTAAAAAATTAGATGCACCAAATAGTCACAGATATTAACTGGATTCAGTGGCTACAATGATGAGCCTTTGTGCAATCATGGAAGTAATTACTAATTCATAAACCTGAGCAAATAAAATTTTGAGGTAAAACTAAGGTCACCTCATGCCTCTTGCTCGGACTGCATTTTGGTTTGGATTCCATATGGCTGTTGTTCTTTGTTTGGTTTGGGGTTGTTTTTATTTTTAGAGAAAACTTCAAAGTTTGTTTTGGGGGAAATCTCTTTTCTGACACCAGAGATAGATTTGCAGCCAAGAAGGTGACAGCAGGGCAGCAGGCCCAGCCTGATAGTACATTTTCAAGTGTACCAAGACAGGGGACTTTAAAGTGTTGGGAACATCAAACCATCGAAGGGCATTTAGCACAGGGCCTTTCCACCTCAGTGCTCATTAGCGCTTAGACGCCATGTTATCACTTCACAGTCCACCTTTGACACCTCCTGCTTCTTCTCCTTTCTCTTTGACTCTTCCCATCTGCCAATCACAAAGTAAAACTTCATAATATGTAATCCTATTGGCCTCTCCGTCCAGCCCACGCAGCCTTCCATCATAACTGCCACATGCATGCACATTGTACACCATACTTTAAAATGTGACCATCTTTGCTTTTAAGCAGCCAGATGTCTTTCCAGAAAATTTGAAGGGCAAATTTTCTGTACTCCCTGTATATTCACACATCTTCCATGTCCTGTGCAATTCTACTTTCATTTCTCTGAGCTTGAAGCTTTTATCGTTTCCTTTTCTTTTTTCTCTCCTTTGGGTGCAGTTTTTCAATTGGCGCACAGTAAACATACATATCTATAAAGTAGTTATAATATCTTGGGATTGTTATGTTTATCATCTCAAGCATTCATCTCTTTATTCTGTCTGGAACATCTAAGGTCCTCTTGCTTGTAACAAGCCCCCAGATCTTAGCATAACTGATGCTACCTTAGAGGTACGATTCTGCTCTTAAAACTCAGCATGTAGGTCCCAACACCTGCCAAAATGGAAACGAAGACCTAGCCCATTAAACATTTAATCCATAGGTGCAGGAAAGTCCCTAAATGTACTAACTTTGCTTGTTGGCTTCTGTAGTTCCTCTTCTTGCTAACTGAACTGTGACAGTTTGAATGTGGTTGCTGTGCATAAAATGACAAAGGGCTTAGGTAAGGCTCAGGTTGCATGATTTAGACAAGCCCCCCCATGCAACCACTGGCTGGCAATAAAGACTTTCTTTGCAGCTCGTGAGCATCTGTGTGGTGATCTCTGATGGGCTTACCTCACAACACGTCCAGTTGTTTTGAAATCTGCAGTGCAGTTAATTGTGGTCAGCTGTAGTTAACTTGGACATTTGAAGCTATCACTCCTTCCCAACCACAACCCTGGACCCATCAACCACCCTCCGTTTATCATTCCTCCCTCTTATTCTTCCAAGTCCTTGGCAACTGCTACTCCATTATTGACAATATCACCATTTATAGAATAAATATCCCCAAGTGCTGTTCTATTGAAGGCTTGGCCCTAGCTGGTGGCACTAGTTTAATCTTATCATTAGGTTAACCCGCCTAGTTATCACAGAATGGATTGTCAGTGGCTGGGTCCTAGCTGGAGAAAGTAGGTCACTGGGATAGTGCATATGTAGGATTTATTTTATTCCCAACCGCTTCCCCACACTTCTAGTCCACCCTTCTGTATCCAGGTCCACCCTGAATTGAACAAATCATATTGCAAGATTCTGCTTCCATGTCCTGAACCACTTTGAACTTCATCACAGCTTCTCCACCAGGATGAAATAACACAGAACATGAGCCAAAATAAACCACTGTGTTGCAATTTCCTGTGTTTTCCAGGCTCAAAATGTTTTATACACAAACACACACACACACACACACACATACACACACACACACACACACACACACACACGTTTCTCATGTCACATCATTGTTTTGGGGGTGGTACTTTTTATTGTTGTTGTTGGACTGTATTGTCATTATTCTCTGTGTAGTGTGACACTTTTATCTAGCTGCTTTCAAGTTTTCGACTCATGAGCCACAGGTTTTCTCAGTGGCTGCTGAGAGAGGGTTCCAGGACACATGGTACACAGATGCATACAAGTAACACAAAATGGACTCAGAAAGTTGTATGTACACATATACATATATGTGTATATATACAGATAACAATAACTGAAAGAGAGACCACGAATTTTGGAGGGTGCACAGGAGGAGTTTGATGGGGAGAGAAGGGATGATAGTGCTCACGTTTGAATTTGTCAATGAGAATATTATTTTTGAAGATTTGGCTCTCAGGACATTGATGATGATATGCCAGAGTGTGGTTTTCTACTTCAGAAATCCCTGTGTTTCCTCAGTAGATAAAGCTTTTCGTCAACTTTAAGAAATTTAGCATGACCTCCTCTATTTTATTTTTCTGCTACATTTACCCTACTGTTGGACTCAACTTTTAAATTAGATACCTTGAAATCCTTTCGGTTATTTCTCATGAATGATTGCTATTTGAGCTTTACAGATAATATTCTTTGTATTTATCTGCCTTCAGTTTCACTGGGCCCTATCCTGTCATCTCCAATCTACTATTAAGTGAACTTTTCATTTCAGTTAATACACTTTTCAGTTCAAGAGTTTGAAATTTTTTGGTGCAAAAGGGGAGGCAGACAATCCAAATGATGGAAGAAGCTGTGTCTAGTAAAAACCCGGGAGATTCAGATTGAGTAAATCTATAATGAAAGGGAAGAAGGTGAGATGGCAAATACAGATGAAGGCAACTTTTAGATTCTATAGTAGGGACATTTCAGTGCTCTGCTTCCCTAACATCTGACTTTTCTGTTAGACTTGAAGCATGCTTTCCACTGAGACCATATATGGACACAGAGGTGGTAATGAATTTGAATTTTCAAAGCTGGAAATGTCTGTAGTAGGGAAACTATCGGGAACTGTTTGGTACCCTTCTATACATTTTATAAGTTTCTCATTGTGTTGCAAAATGAATAGAAGCTTGGTCAAGCTAATAAGAGCAACAGAGCACATGAGTGTATCTGATACTCGCTATGGGATGCAAAATAGATGAGGAGGAAACAGAAGGCATAAAGGAACCCACCACTGAGAGACTGTTGTGTCCACTGAATGTCTCACCTGCTGAGTGTCGTACCCACTGAGAACAGACAACGATGAGTTTCTTGACTTGTGGCAGTGAAGGCAAATGTATCAGGGAGTCTGGTGTAGCTTTGGGAGCCATGAAATGGTGTGAAGTTAAAAACTAAGATGGTGTTGGAGTGACTCAGTAGTTGCTGCTCTAGCTGAAGTCAGAGCCCAGTTCCCAGTACCCACATTAAATGGCTCCCAACTATCTGTAACCCCAGCTTCAGGGGATCTAACATCTTCTGGACTCCCCAGACACCCATATTCACTTATGCTTTTGCATATACACACATGTCCTTAAAACCTTTTTAAAAACTGAGAGTCTGGGGCTAGAGAGATGGCTCAGTGGTTAAGAGCACTGACTGCTCTTCCAGAGGTCCTGAGTTCAATTCCCAGCAACCACATGGTGGCTCACAACCATCTGTAGTAAGATCTGATGTCCTCTTCTGGTGTGTCTGAAGACAGCTACAGTGTACTCACATACATAAAAAAAATAAACAAATCTTAAAAAAAAAAGTCTTCTCCTGGTTAGCTCTCATAGAAATCAAACAACATGAGAGTGCAAATTTTCTAAGGAAGAAAACTTTAGGCTAGAAATATAATAGGTATTTATAGTTGAGCTCATATGACAAACTAGAATAGGTCCAGCAGATAGAGAGTATAGGCCTCAGGGAGGGCCCAATGCCCATGAGTCAGCAGACAAACTGGATTCAGAAAAAGGACTTTAGAAAGAAAGATTTTCTTAGAATTTTACTGCTGTGAACAGAAAACATGATCAAGGCAACTCTTGTAAGGACATTTAATAGGGGCTGGCTTACAGCTTTCAATGTTCAGTTCATTATCAAGGCATGGCGACATCCAGGCAGGCAAAGGGCAGGAGGATTTCTACATTGTCATCTGAAGGCTGTGAGGAGAAGACTGGCTTCCAGGCAGCTAGGAGGAGGATCTAAAAGCCCATGACCACAGTGACACATTTCCAAGGCCACACTTACTCCAACAAGGCCACACTTCCTAATAGTGCCACTCCCTGGCCCAAGCATATTCAATCAGCCACAAAGATGAAACTGAAAAACTTCCAAGCAGTAGGCAGCAGAAAGGTACGTGATGATGGGGTGATGGGGTACCTGGAAAGAGAGTGGGGCTTTTGAAAAAATCTGAAAAAAAAATAGGGATGAAACATAGTAGAACAAATCCTGAAGGTCTTTTAGAAGGTGGAGATTCAGTACTAGAGTTATGGACCTGAATATTTAGTTCCTACCACCTCAAAGCTCTTTTGGCAGGAAAGTGATTTGTGAGAACTCTCTACAATTTTTCTGAAGGTCTCTGACACAGACATGGTTAGGTAGATGATAAACTCCACCTCAATGGCAATATCTAATCTGCCGAAACATCTTTGTGCAATGCATATCATATATCTATCCACCTTAGGAGTTCACCAGTAAGCCCTAAACCTGGCTAACACAATAACTTTCAAAATACATAGGTGGAGATATTTGCCCCAACTAGAAATAGGAATTAGTCTTTGACGCCTTATTGCCAGTTATGATGAACTGAGTTTGCTCATGAACAAAACAGGAACATGAATACAGAGGCTGCTCTGGGTGGGATTATTGCATGTCAACGAAGTTTACACATATGATGGATAGACTGTATGCTTCATGATTAGACCACATGGAGTGATATAGAAAAAGGATGTGATGGTGGACTTGAACTCAGTTCACCAGCACATCTCAAGAAAGATCCCAGGTCTCCATTTTGCCTGAAAACTACACAAGAGAAACTATGACATTCCTTAAAAAAGAATAAACTCATCCCTCTATTATGAAAATGTGTCATAAGATAACTAATCCATACACATTCACCCCAAATGACCTTCTGAAGTAGAAGGCAGCCACACTGTAATGTTAGGGACCCTTCACATGGATCTTTTGACAAATATGTGTTTTGATGCCTGCATTTGTTTTGGACATGAAGGTCACACTAAAACCTTGGTTTGTGCTCCCAATAAGAGGTATTCAAAGGGTCCATATTGAGTGAAATGATGTGGGTGGCAAAGGATGATAGGCAGCCACTGCAGTCTGGCAAGGAAACTGACAATGTGGCTCTCTGGATCTGGGATCCGTGACAGAATTATCGTCCACATTTTTCCATTCAGTTTCTCATAAAAAGAAGAGTTAATAAAATGCCCCAAATAACAGAATGGTTAGGCTCACTCTTTGTCCTGAAAAGGAGTCAAAAGCTTGCAGGGTAGAGAATATGAAGAGGGTGGTTGATTCGTCTTAATGTGCCAGGGACCCAACTAGATCAGAGAGCTGTTCAAGGTTTAGACACTGGGGCATTGCCCAGTGCCTTCTGCAACACTAACCTGAACATACCATACCCTAATGATTGACACAGACAGTCTCTCTACTGCACCAAGGAAGCAACTCTGCACTTGGCACCAGCTACAGCACTTCTGGGACAGCCATTTTCAATGGTTGTAAAAATTCTAGCAGCTTTCCCAGGCACATGAATAGAAAACGACAAAAAGGCAACAAAGCGGATCTCTGTTCAAGGAGAACGGGGGAACTGGTATATAAATGCCCACTTTATTTTAAAAGGTGCAGTGTGATATATTCCACCTGCAGAAATCATTGCATCAGAAATATTAAAGAGAAATATACATACTGTTTTGCTTCTTAAATTGACATGCTGGTCTGCTTGGATAGTAGCAATAGTAGGGTCCTTCCCATGTCCCATCATATCCTGGTGATCCTCAATTCCCTGAGTGTCTCTGTGCAGTTCTAGTACATTATATATTTCCTTTGTGAATGGTAAGATTTTTTCACATATATGGGTCCTATTTTTCTCATCATAGTAAAGATGTACAAAGGATATGCTTGCCCCCTTTGCAGTCTCTCTCCCCCTCCCCCTCCCCCTCCCCCTCTCCCTCTCTCTCTCAGACTCCACTGCCATCCCCCTTTCTTCTGCCAGCCTCTCTAACTTTCCTTGTAATTTCCACTTTGTAATTCTCTCGAGGTCGTTTCTCCCTTCTTATTTATAACAGATCATCATGCTCCCCCTGAGTTCCTTGGCCCCCTCCTAGTCTTAGATCTTTACCCGGGAATGGGGAAAGCATTGCACACAGATGGAGGAATAAGGATGGTCTTGGAAGTGAGTGGAGCTGACTTCAGCAAACCATTTTGCCATCACATTACTCTGAGAGGCAGAACTGTATGAGGAGGGAGGTTTGCCTTGGAATGATGTCATTTAGCCAGAGAAGGGAAGGAATGTCAGGCTTGGGGACTGAAAGAGTCAGGGTCACATCTTCTTTTCCGGGCTGGCACACAGTGAGGGAAAGAATCTATTCTCTTTAGAGTATGAAGCCAAGACTAGACACTCATCAGAGTCACTGATCTTCCTGGGCACACTAGGGAGGTCTGGAAAAATGTATGTGTATAAGACCTAAAAGAAATGACAAATTTTAGAGTGCAACTGTAGGAACAGTTGGAATAATTTCAAATGAGCACAATAATAAAAGATTAAAAGCTTATTTCTTGGGTTAGCAAGATGGCTGGGTGAGTAAGGATACATTTTTACCACACCTGCTGGCCTGAGCTTGATATCCTGGTAGAAAGGAGGACTGACTCCCCTCTGACCTCCACATGTGTTTTCTCTCTCTCTCTCTCTCTCTCTCTCTCTCTCTCTCTCTCTCTCTCTCACACACACACACACACACACACACACACACACATTTCTTACATGCACACACACTCACATACACATCACAAGTGAAGTAGCCACTATTCTGTTATTTCTAGCCCAAAGCCACTGAAGTGGTCAGTGGTCCCGAGTCACTGACACTCTCTTCCTTAATGGGTATGTCACCCACCCCCTCCAGGGCTCCTGGGATTCAGTGCTGTACACTTCCTGACACAATGCAGAGCATCCATCCTGAGCTGACATGGTACCCACTGGCTGACATTATCCTTTTGACAGCAGCCACCCACGTTCTGCGACAATAGTTGGACTGAGCTGGGCTCCTAGACTTCTGTCAATAGAAGATGGCCATGTTTACCCTGGATCCCAGGCTGGAGCAGATACAAGCAGAGCTCTTAGAGAACCTCCAGGAAGAAAACTATCAGGGAAGGAAGGAGGTCTCTATTGGTGCCAGGCTAGGACCACGTGGCATTTAATGTGACCATTAAAATGATGGCTAAAGAAACCAATGAGTTGGGGCTGGCAAGATGGCTCAGCAGGTACGTGTACTTTCCATGCAAGCTTGACAGCCTGAGTTTGATCCTGGAATCCACATGAAGATGGAAGGAGAGAATCAACCCCCACAAGTTGCCACCTGATCTCCACATATACTGTGGTGTGCATGTCTATACATCACACATGTACATATACTCACATGCACACATACATACACAGACAAAGATGGTTAAAACATTTTATCTTAATGAGGAGTGGGGAGAAGGAGACTAGAAAGCCATAGGGAACCAGTTCCCACAGAGCTAGCCCTTTAAGAAAAGACTGGGAAGTATCTAGACTCATTGGTCCTTTGTGTCCAGAGCTTCTCACTCCAGGAACCTCTCACTCAGCCATCCTTTACAGTGGAAGCCTGTTCCACAGTGCTGAGGCATCACAGTTCCTCCAAGAAGTCATGCCTGTAATGGACTGGCCACAAGTGACTTCTTCATTTGCCCAGATTCCTCTCATTTGCAATCTATTTGGTAGAAAGGAACAAATATCGTGTATTGGTTATTCTGTCTTATTGCAATGATCAAGGTTAATAAATCGTGCATCTTAACTAGCATGACGGGTTATTTTAATCATTATGGCTCAGTGTTCGGCTTTAAGGAATTTTAACTCTTCAAGCTTTATTTCATCTTTAATCCTGTGTATATCTGCTTCTCGGTGTGATTCTGTGCATACATGTGCCAGTGACCATGGAGGCCAGAAGAAAGCATGGGGTTCCCTGAAGCTAGAGTTATGGGTGGTTATGGACTGCCCAATGTAGGTTCTAGAAGCCAAAATCTGGTCCTCTGCAAGAACAGCATATACTCCTAACTGCTGAGCCATCTCTCCAGCCCTGGATTGGAGGTTTTAAATTCTCCTGGGCACATGGAAACCCAACTCACTCTCCAAATTCTTTCCTGTCAATGAAGAACCAGCATGTTGGACAACTGCGTCTGCCACATATCATAAACCTGTTATGCTTAATCAATGAGTTACGCTCTAAGCCTTTCTCAATTTGTTTTTGAGGGCCCCTGTCTCTACATTAGCCAAGGAAAACCTACACTGAGATCACTGAAATATAACTGGAAATGACCAATGGAATGCTGTTCTCAAAGGGCTCCCGTATACTCCTAGTCTAAATACCTTGCCCTTCAGGGAATATGAGAGGAAGCCCTGTCATCAGCCCTTGGCCTACTTCAGCTGAGTCCCAGAGCTGACATTGTTTATGGAAACATTAGCAGTTGGTTGGATGAATGCCCAAGGGCCTTGGCATTGTAGGAACTTAAATAAATCAAATGATCCAGAAAACTGGTATGATGGGAGACCTCCATTTGAACTGTCACCTCCCCCAATCCCACTGGCGGTGAATGTAAAGGTGAGGGAGGACCCTCCTGCCTTCCAAGGGAGAGCAGAGCCAGGGCAAGAGGGTGTCCACCTAGGCTTACCATGTGGCCAGTGACATGGAGACCTTGTAATGTCACAGCAGAGGACGGAAAGAACCCATCACGTCCACTGCATATGAGGACTGCTGCTTAGGTAATTTGCAGTAAAAACTGGATAGGTTTCTCAAATCAAGGCTGTCTCCCAGGACTTCACTGTGAAGATTTCCTAAAGCATAGTTGCATTTTTAATCAGGTTCTGTTTTTTGCTAATTCCATCATTTCACTAAACAGCTTTACCCCTGTGGCTTTGTTTTTAAAAATCCAGCCATCTTGCAATCTCAGGCGTTTCTCAGAAATTTACCCTCGGGAAAGATAAATCTTACATGTGTGTTAAAGAAGTGCAACTCTGCCACCTAAAAAAAGTCAAGATAAAGAAAAAAAAAGATATAATTGAATATTGACCAAATAAAAACCATCTTGTTCATCCCTTACTTTAATATTCTTTCTTCAAGCAAATTCAAGCAGTATAGCCTCTGTTGCATAGACTGATGGTTCAGCAAGATCAGCAGGAAATTAGAAATGCAACATTAGGATATTTGAAACATAATTTTTGAAACTAGATTCACATCTGTCTGCTGGTTCAGTGAGGATGCTTGGAGAGACCAATCAATGAATGGTACATCAATTATCACACCAGCTAAAAATGCTAGAGTTACAGCTCAGAGACACTCAGGGTGGACTTCACTTCCCCAGAACTTAATCAGATGTTATACACATAAAAAATACCACACATTCTCATATCTATCCCAACCATGGCAACCTGGGTTTGGAGCCTCCTGCTTTGCTCTGTCTAGGTGTCAATTTGAAAACTAAGAACAGTTCATGAAAAAGTTAACCTCTAAGAAAACACAGCATGCCAGCTGCCCCTCTCTCAACTTCCTTATGTCTCTATGGAGTTTCTTCTATAAACATATTAGAACAGTGGGACAAAAAGTATCTTGCGCCAGACCTTCCCTTCAAGGTTTCTAGACACAGTTGATAGCTGGCAAGCTATGGTCATACTTATTGAAATTCAATTTCAAATTATTGAAAAAAACTGATACTGGGGATGGTTGGGTTTTGGAAATGAGGGGAGACCACAAGTAAAGGTATCCTGTAATTGCTACATTTATCTTTAAAAATCTCTGCAAAGGGATGTTCTCACATACTATTTAGGACGACAACTACTTGCAGTAGTCAGCCCACTCATCCATCAGGGGTCACTGCTAAGGGAAATGTCCTGCCTGAAGCCCATGCAAAGGAGAAATATATGAATGGTGATTTGAATAGGAATGCCCCTCATAGACTCATGTGTTTGAATACTTGGCCCATAGGGAGTGGTACTATTAGGGGGTGTGGCCTTGTTGGAGTAGGTGTGGCCTGTCACTGTAGGGGTGGACATTGAGTTCTCTCCTTGCTGCCTGCAGATCAAGGTGTACAACTCTCAGCTCCTTGTCCAGCACTATGTCTACCTGCACACTGTAATATTTTCGGCCATGACTACTGCACTAAACCTCTGAAACTCTACGCCATCCCTAATTATATGTTGTTGTTTTTAAGAAGAGTTGCAGTGGTCATGGTGCCTCTTAACAGCAACAAAACCCTAACTAACCCACGTTCACATGCCTGGGAGCCACGCTGCTCTGCTCTATGTGACCAGAATTCCTTGGGCCCAAGGAAGCCGCATAGGGATCTGTATGGAGCTCAAAGCGACAGAAGCTCAAACATCAGAAAATACTGAGCAAGCTGTGCAATTTTCACCAACACAGAGAGGTCATAAGAGAATGACTTGACTGTCTCCAGAGAGTAACAGTCACCACTAGGTATCCAAAAGCACAGACAATATTAGGAAGCCAGTTCCTAGGAGGGAGAAAATGAGAAGACATCAAAAGAGGTATAATTGGAGAGTCATAAATGAAGGTATTTCATGAGGCTGACCCCCCAGATCCCCTGCTTTGTAAAGGCCCAAAATCCCTGTGGGCTGTTAGGTCATCTTACCAAGACCTGGTCAGATTCACTTCTTCAGGACCAGTTCCTACACAACTTCTTGGCTGACATTCTTCCCCCCCCCACCCCACCCCCAACCATGACCTTAGTTTTCTGTTACTGTGATAAAACACCTGCCAAAAGTAACTGGGGGATAAAAGGTTATATTTTGCCTTACAACTCATAGGTTATCATAAAAGAGAAATCGGAGCAAGAACTCAAGTCAGGAACCTAGAGGAAGGAACTGAAGCAGAGACCATGAAAGAGCACTGCATACTGGCTTCTTCTCCAGACACACATTCATCTATCTTTCTTTACCTTCCTAGGAGTGGCACCAGCTGCCGCAATGTGGGCGGTCCCAAATCAATCATCCAGCAAGAAAATGATCCCACCAACTTTCAAACAGGCAATTTGATAGAGGCATTTCCTTAATTGAATTTCCATCTTCCTAGATGACTCTAGCTTCTGTCAAATTAACCTAAACTAACCAAACACATCCATATATAAATCTAAGGTGCTAATAAGCTTGGACAATGTTTTCTGATAGGTATGTTACAGTCTCACTGTGTGACAAAAATCAAGAACAATGTAAGAACACTCCAACTCACTTTTAATTGTCAAGTGCAATGGAATTGGTACCCATCAGTACCTTGATATGCAGGAAAGATGAGGATAATTAAACCCAGCTTTTCAAATAAGCATCATTGCAAAGGTTACAAAACACTGCAGTGTTGCCAAAGTTGGTGAAATCAATTTCCATTTTGCTGCAGTGTGTGTCATGCAGAGATTGCTGAAACCAACAAAATGAAAAGCATTAATAATTGGTATTAATAGCTTCTATAAATTAATTTGCTTATTTGCCTAAAAACATCAGCCAAACAATTCATCAAATGGAAGCTATGTACAACAGATAATAAAAAGCAGGTACTTTCTATTGTTTTTTTAAATGAGGCATTGGAAAATGAAGAAATATAAGGCAGATACAAATTAAATGAAAGCTACTTTGCTGGGAAAAACAAAACCAATTTAGTGGCACACAGAAGGAGCATTTGGTGACGTTAGGTGTTTTGTGGTACATATAAAGCATGTTACAGAAAACTACCGACTTCAAATTGAGGTAATACAAGTGCCTATTTGTTTAGTGCCCTTTCTATCAAATAATTGAAAACATCACTGATTGATCCTCTTGCAATGCCATAGAAACAGATGAGAAATAAGCAATAAACACTGAGAAGAAATCAAGTGGCATTGGGGCGAAGCACTTTGTGGAAAGAATTTCATGGATTCAACTTGGTGGACTTTTATTGAAAAGCCAGCATTCACTATCCTCTTATGGAGGAGAGGACAGTCACCACCATCCTCTGATGTAACAGGAAGTGAGAAGGATAGAGCATTGAAGAGTCTCTGCTTTTCATTTATAATCATAGCTTGTGCTTGCCCAGACTGTGCTCAGTTCCTAGAGACTAACTGTAAGATCTGAAGACTGTTAGAACCACAACCTTCCTCTACTCTTCCTCCATTCTCACTGCTCATTTTCTATGTTTTGCTAAAATCTGGCATCTTTCTTTCTTTCCCTGTTGCCGTGATAAAATACTGGAACGTGCAACTGAGAGGGAACAGGCTTATTTTGACTCACAGTTCAAGGTACAGACCATCATGGCAGGGACGTCAAGGCAGCAGGAGCTTGCAGCACCTGGCCATATCACAGCCACAAACAGGGAGCAGAGAACAGTGAATGCATGCTGATGCTCAGTTAGTTCCCTTTCTGTCTATATAGTTCCAGACCCTGGTTAGGGAATGGTACCGCCCATAGTGGGAGAGTCTTCCCACATCGATTAAAATAATCAATATAATCTTGTATGGATATGCCCAGAGGCCCATCTCCTAGGAGACTTTAGCTTCATTTTCTTCTGGCTAAGATTAAAAATTACATCCTTGAGAGCATGTCCGGAGAGCTGACAAAAATGCATTCCCAGTTCATTACAGAAGCCTGGTCTGAATTTGTTAGTTAAATTAAGGTTCCATGCAACACATTCAGAACCTACTCTTTGATTCAGTATTTATTTCATACTAGATTTAGATATAGTGTAAATTATCTACTTGGCAATTAACGCTACCCATCACAGTTAGTTTCTAGCTACTCCAGATAAAGTTTGAATACATAAAAGACAATAATTACTCAGTCTTAAAGATTTATCATAATAATGCAGGAATTGTGATTATGTGGGGACAAAATAGAGAAGGGGAAAACCTTGGTGCTCAAGTGGGATGGCACATAAAGCCACTTCCAGGGTCATCTTGTAAGTTATTCCCATTGACTGTGCTACAGAGCAGCATGTCCACATCCTCCATTCAAGAGATCTGCAAGCATTAACCAACTGGGGGCCCACTCTGGGCCAGGCGTGTAGGATGGCATGACGAAGTCATTCAAAGCTTGGCTGCTTGTAAATGCTCAGAAAAAAAGCTGCAACCACTAAAGTTCCTCATTATGTCAGCCTTGCCCCTCATATTTAGAGATTTCCAGACAGCAGACATCAGGGTGCCCTTTGCCTGTGCTGTTTACCTATTCAGCCATGCCAGTCTCCTATGACACTTCCCCCTCAAGGCAGCAGGATTCTCTCAGCTGGAGAAGTAAATGCTTATTAGGATTCCGCTTGTGCGTCCTGGGAACTGCATCCTGCATGTTCCTGAGCTGTCCTTGCATCGTTAGCACAAACACTTACCCACAGCTGACAAGAGACATCAAACTACCGTAGGTAATTGCATTTCCAAAGCAGGAGATAATGAAACTGGAAAGGCTTGGCCTTGGCCCTTGCCTCACTATGAAAGCAGATAAGAAGAATTGTGCTTTCCCTCCCCAATAATGAGACAAGAAAGTTTGGTTTTAAACTATTTGACTTTTCCCCCACCCAAACCCACCCCAACCGTGAACTCTTAAGTTTCAATACATGCTCCTTTACTTCATGGTCTTATTTAAGCCTGAATTATATCTCTACTTAATTAAACTCACTGTTCCTTTTGAAACTTTGCATTAAAAAGAATATACAGATGCCATGTAGAATGATCCCACTAATCTATTACATCAGTCAAACAACTGCAGGCTGCCCCCAGGTGAAGGAGAGACACTTGCAATTATGATCAAAATCTTTCTTGCTTTTCTTCAAATGAAGTTCTAAAAGTACAGGCTCTGAAACAGCTAGGAAAACATCTTCTCCAATTTAGACTTATGTTGAATTGCAAGGAAAGACCCACTGAACCAACATGGATTTACCTAACTTAGGCAAAATTCTGCATTGTTCCTATAATGCGCCCCTCCACTTAGCTACAGCTTAATTTTCTTCAGGCTGCCTAAAGTCGAAAGGACATCCTTGAGGGCATGTGTGCAGAGTGGACAAAGATGCATTCCCATTCCATTAAGAAAGCTTGCTCTGAATTCATTAGTGAAATTAAGGAAATTACGTGAAACAACATTCAGGACTCACTCTCTGACTAAGTATTGTTTTCATACTATATTTAGACATTTGTGGAATGAGGAACTAGGAATTTCTGGGATGCCAAAGGACATACAGGAGAGGAACAAAGGAAGCGATCTAAAAGACATTCCTTCCTGTGGGTTACAGGGGGCCTGTGAGAGTCCTGCTCATTGGTTGAAAATCAGCACCTGGTAATCAACATAAAAGGGGAAGAAAAAGAACATCTTTGAAGCTTCTGTTTTTAAAGGGCAGCACCTACATTTCACCTTCACCACATCTTGACGGATGGAGTCCCCTGTCTTGGAGCCGTCATGAATGTTTCTGATTCATTCATTCAGTAAGATCTCAGGATGGACTGTATAGGCAAGGAATGTCCTCTGTCCCTCTGCGCTTTTGCGGGTTTCCCAGTTGCAGTGCTTCACACACGTGAGTGTGTGAGGCAGTGTGGCCTCCACAAAGTGTGATCCAGACCACTGGCAGAGGAAAGGTCTTCTCATGGGATAATTTGGAAAGTTCTACATACACTCTCATTCCCCTTGCAGATTTGCAAGGCACACTGATCCAGTGATTGAAGGGAATTGCAGTCTGCACGAGCTCCTCTGTTCTGCTTTCAGCTGTGTGCTGAGGCAAGTCTGGATGGCTTTGATAGGCTTCGCTCTCCATCTCTAGCTTGCCAGCACTGCCTCAACCATCTTGACAATTGCCTCTGTACACAACCTCCTCTCACTGTGGGGAGCAGCAGACGTTTACGGCTGCCCACCCAGATCTACATCTTCCTGCTTCCTTTATGGTTTCCTGATGGTTCAGTTGTCTTCCCTCCACCGTGTGCAACATGTTCTTGAGGGAACACTAACTGCCTGTTGGCTATACTAGCCTGAGGGTCACGACTTCTTGCCAGCTTGTGTTTTACTGGGACCTAAGTGTAAATTTTCATCTTCTCGCAGCCGTTCCAGCAATTTCCCAGACACTAAGTGGACAACATGACATATAGTGGACAGTAATTATGTAGTATCTACTTACCAAAAGACATGAAGGACATGAACAATTAAAGGAGTTGGGGCACGCAGGATCAAGGCCGTCTTGAAACCTAGTTTTCTCCTGGACTTCCTGATATGAGATGCGAGAAAGTCATTTGAGCCAATTTGATTGAGGTTCTTTTAGTTTGTCATTGAAGTCACCCAATGGAGACAATCACTTACACACAAAAACCCCATGCATGCCTAGGAACCCCCTGAAACCTTATGCGAATCTGTCTCCATGAAGTGCTTGTCCCTTTTGCCCAGCCTCCTTGAAAGACATTTGCACTGGATCTGGGTGTTTGTTTATTATTAATAATATTATTAGTATTTCTGTTTTCGTTTTCTTTTATTGAAAATAGATTTTTATTGGATATTTTCTTTATTTACATTTACATTTCAAATGTTATCCCCTTTCCTGGTTTACCCCTCTCCTGGAAATCCCCTATCCTATCCTCCTTCCTCCTGGTTCTATGAGGGTGTTCATCCACCCACCCCCCCCCCACTCCCTCCTCCCTGCTCTCCATTCCCCTCCACTGGGGACACTGAAGATGCATGTTCCAAAGAAAGCAGAAGCTATGAAGACACAAATACCTCCAGGTACTGAATGAAAGATGGAATGAACCCTATCAAGCTTCAAAACTGATGCTTCCAGGTGAGTCTGAGGTTGAGGTAGATAGGGCAGATAAAGTGCCTGCCCACCCCCCCCCCCACCCCCCGTTTTATGGAAAGCTGAAAAGTCTTAAGATGAGTCGTTCCCAAAGCATCAAGATAGAGACCAATATAGTCTGTGTCTGACATAGCACATAACCACCATCAGAATGAAATACATGGAACAATAACAACAACAACAAAAAAAATCAGAACAGAGAAGACAAACTCATAGATGCAGAAGTCAAAAGAAGCAAACTACTAACCAGATTCAGCATTCCCCACTCACACCATGGACTGGAGTGAGAATTTTGGTTTCTTTGAAAAACACAGAACTTGAAATATGCTTTCATTTTAATCTCAGGTATGGGCTATGGGGCTGCTTCAGACTGTCCACAGCAGCTGATTATGATTTGCCTCATGCTCTAGCAGGGGAGTGATTTTTACCAGCTGTAGATAGTTTCTATGATTGCATGATGTTTGAAATTCTGGAAACTTCTCAAAGTGTATATAAATGCTAGGGCCCTGAGAAGCCGGATGTGCTGTCGGCTGTTTGCAATTTGATAAGCAGTTGTGTGCAAAGAGGAAACAACAAGAAGAAATTAGACATCCTGATGGCAAATATCAAACTTACCCCAAGGAACTATACACCCTTAATCAGCAGGAAGTAGTCTAAGAATAATGTCACCCCTTACCCCCTCTATCCCTTTTTTTCTCCTACCTAGTGTTACAGTGTTGAAAGAGTGGGAAAATGATGGAGAAGGGTGGAAAAAAGGAGAACTCACAAAATAGCAAAACTCTGGCTGGAACGGACCCTGCAAAAAACACAACTTTGTCTTTAGTCAGTCTTAACTTCTTATAGGTTAGGGGTCAGAAAGCTTTGCTCTACAAGATTCTTGTCAAAACCCACACCATCTCTTCTGCCCCTAGCTGTGGGGGTGACTGTGTTCTAATAAAATTTTATTTAAAAAACTAGGTGATGGAAAGCATCGGACTTATAAGCGATAGCTAGTCAACCTATGTCAGAGATGAGCCCAAGCAAGGACAATATCAGTAGTGGGTCCCAACAAAGTAGCCACCTTTCCAATGGCCCATGTTGGGGGTGGAGAGACATTCCTTTTTAACACATGAAAGAGCAGAAGTAGGAGGAAAAGAAATCGAGATTCTAGAAATAGCAAAGAGATGTTCATTTGACATTCTGAAACGGTGCTATAAATGGGAGAGGAAAGCAAGACCAAACATTTCATTGCGTACTTAGATTTCTTCTGCTGGACTTGACATCCAAGGAAGAGTAGGTGACTGGACTGGAGAAGAGAACTCTTCGATTTCTTTTGAGTCTTGGTAGGCTGTTGCTGCAGGTGGACATGATAGAGTGGCATCCATTCCCTTTGTTCTGGGAAGTTTCCTGTCTTTCTCAATGCACTCTTTGTGTTTAGCCTTCCTGAAGTGTCTCTTCCCCCACCCCCACCCCAGCTAAAAGGAAAACCAAACAAAAGTTAAGTCACATCAGCATAGAATTTTATTCTTTCAGACAGCATGTATCACCCATGGTGCCTGGAAACACAAATTTAGTGACACTGGTAAATGTGCTTCATTAGAGGCCTCCACATTGTCAAGAAACATGCAGCATGCATTACACTGTCTAACTCAAAGGTTTGCACCCTATCCCCAACCAGCTCGTAATTGACAAATGGATTCACAGAATGAACTGGAAAGCTCCCCCTGCAGTTGCTCTGCTCACGGACTAGGTGGTTAGTGGATACTATTGTTTGGATCCTGACTGTTACAGGGTTAAAGTTTTGGTCCTCAGCCCATTGGTACCATTAGGAAACAGGGTCTAGTCAGAGAATTTCTTAGGACGTTGGGAACACAACCTTGAAGGGTACTATAGAATCTTAAGTGCATGCTCTCTCTCTCCCACCCCTGCTTCTTTCTCTTTTTCCTTCCTTTCCCTTTATTACAAAGAACTATGTATATGGGTGTTTTACCTGCATGTATGTCTGTGCACCACATGTCTGCAGTACTCACAGAGGCCAGAAGAGAGCATTGGATCTCCTGGCACTGGAGCTTTTAGTTGTGAGCTGCTATGTGAGTGCTGAGAATCAAACCTGGGTCCTCCAGGAGATCAGTCACTGCCCTTAACTGCTGAGACATCTCTCCAGACCATCCTCTCCCACTTTTCAAGTTTCTATTTATAAGTGGCTACTCACTCTCTAACACAGGCCCCAAACCAGGATATACTGCAATCTCCAAAACTGTGAGCCCAAACAAACCATTTGTCTTTACAAATGGATCATCTCAAGTACTTATTACGGTAATGGGCAGAAGGGTTACATTTCAGAGATGCTCTGAGATAGCCGCAGAAACAAGAGTCTGACCCAGCAGACTCTGAGGGAGTCCATGAGGTCAAAAAAGTCCTTCCAGGTGAAGGCCTAGTCAGGCCCGGGCTTATCAAGCTACTCTTGCTGTCAAAAATGCTGGTTGGCTCTTCTATAGAACTGACAAAATGCAGCATCTCTGGACCAGAACACTGGATGCTAGGTCGTCGTCCTCTTGGTTCCTACCAAGTCCTCATGCTCAGTGCTCTGACCTCATGCAGGAGCATTTCAGCAAAGCAAACCTCTGCCTTCTACTTTGTAGTCCAATGCATCTTCTTTATCAAGTGCAAGATGGACCTTCGCTCCAGAGTTCGCTGGCCCACTGTTTCTGTGCTTTACATCGCTGGTCTCTGCTTCTCTTGGGAACTGCATCATCATAGCAAGGGAAGCATGAAGAGCCAGGCCAGCACCAGGAGGTAAGGACTGGGGACACTGGAGACACTGCTGCCAGACGTCCTCTGAGCGTGCATTACAGCGAAGACTGCATTTGTGTGGTTGGTGGGCAACTCTACGTTGCAGATCATTCCTTCACAGCAAGACCTACACTCCTGGGTACAAGGAGGAAAGAGGAATTGGAGTGAGAAGCAGGGAGGAAGATGGGACAAGACAGGCACTGGAGCTGATAGTCCAGCCTGTGCATTGTCCTGACCTTTGGGTACCCTTCCCCCAGCTAAACAAAGACTACCGTGAGAGTTCTCATCCTAACTCTTGAAGCATCTGTGTCAAACCCAAGCAAAACTGAGGCAAAGATGGGAGACTGAGTTAGACTGCTCAGTTTCCAGATCTTAAAAGATTTATTAGAAGACAATGGAACCAAAAACAATGACCTGAAAGTCAGGAACCTTCTGGATTTATTGGTTCTCTTTCTTAGTATTATTTGTTAGGTGATAACTGTGACCTGCTATTATTGTCTGTGCCCTCACCTGAGTCCTGTTATGATGGCAGTGATAATTTGCTAAAATAAAAAAATAAAATAAAGTGCCCATTCTTAAGAGTACATTCAAGGGAAGCAACCTGTGACCACAACAGTGATGCATGCCTGACCCAAAGCCATGTCTTCATGAACTGGCCACTCATGCATGTTCCCAGGCCAATGGGGGCAGCAGAAAGCAGCAGCTTCAAGCACAGCCACAAATGACTATGCAGCCAGCTGCCCATCAGATTGACCCAGGGGGAAGTTTTTATTTTCCTTTCCAAATCTTGCTATGTAGCTCAAGTTGGCTTCATACTCGCAATCCTCCTGCCTCAGGCTCTAGAATACTGGGATTACAGAAGTGAGCCGCTGTGCTCACCATGGATACCTTCTAGAGATCTTGATTCCTAAGACCTCTATGTGAAGTTCCATTTCAATTAGTTTAGGGTGCTCCTGTCCAGCCTCACCAGCTCACCTCAGCGGTGCTGCCCATGTGGCCCTTGCATGATCAGAGTCACACATCATCCAGATTCCAGTGCTCCTTACTCTCTGAAGGGTGGGTGATTCTTGAGCTTCCAGCATGGGCTTCAGGCTGTTCAAGTTCAGAATTTATCTCTAGAGCTCTGGAAACTAACACTCATTCTTGGCACCATTATTTCTTTTTGAAGACAGAATATCTTCAATTGTCTGCTCTCCTCACTGGCACTGAAGTAGAGTCTTTATGTCAGAGTACAAACAAACCTAACATATGGCTTCTCCTTCTAGGTTCTCCCATGACACGTAACTTACCACCATCCCCCCATGAAATCTGGGAAAGTTAATTCCAAGCAAGCATAATCTTTACCGTGTGTTCCGAATCTCGGCTGTGTCGGCAGCCGACAAAATGACATTCATTTTTAGAGGCACACTTCTTCGTGATGGACGTACTTCTTCCGTGGCTGGTGAAGTGATGAACTGTCAAACAATACTGTGTGTCTAGGAAAATTTAACAAGGATAAAAACGGTTTTATTTTCCATGTTGCAAAAGAGACCCCTTGACCATAATGCCCGAAGAGAGTAAAAACCAGAATAATCTAAAGGGTCAGAGGGAGAAACTTAATAGCAATGAATGCTAGAGTTTGTGAGTGGTATTTCTGGCAAGACAACAGCTTCCAGAGTACACATGTCTTTTGAAAATGAATATAAATGGGTATCTAGTTCCTTTGGCATTAGCTGAAGCTGAGAAAAATGTGTAGAGTTTTCCTCAATCCTTGGTCCTGAAAACTGAATATTGCAAGTATTTATGTCCCCAACTTGTCCTTTCTTCCTCTGAAGCATGTGTTCAGGAACTCTAAATTAAGTCAAAACTGTGAGCACAAAGATACAACATGTCTGGGAACGTGGTGTCTCACTCAATGTTTTCTTCTTACAGGCTACATGCAAATGGCTCTCCAGCTACAAACCAGCTCGCCCATCTTCCTCACCTTGCTTACTCAGATTTGCAGCCTTCTAGCATGTTTGACGATTCCTCATTGATGTATGCTACCTTCCCTGGCCTCTTCACTTCCTGTCTCCCTGTTTCCCTGCTCTGTACAGTTAGCTCATTTCTACAGAGCTATCCTCACTGCTCTAACCATCCATTTTATGACTTAGCATTCTTGTCAGAAGGTGGTCCATTTGACCCAATAGGATATTCCGCTTTAGTGCTGTGTCTCCTTGTTGCTGTCAAAGACCATGGAAATGCCTGTTAAGTAATTCACCATGGATTCCAATAGCAACTGACTGGGAGAAAATGTTCCAAGATGGTGAGATCCTGTCACAAGTAACTCTTATTTGATCCTTTAAGAGTGTTGTGATATTTTAAATGAAATATTAATACATACAGTGGCATTTTGATAACTTTAGTAATATTTACAATGGCAAATACATTCATATTGTAGAGGTACTCTGTTAGCTTCTAACTATGTTCATTCATTCAATCCTTACCATGAACCTTCGGAAAGCCATAGACCATATTAACATTCTTTGATGTTGCTTAAGACAACATCTCATTATGCAGTCCTGGCTGTCTGAAGCTCTCTGTGAAGAGCAGACTGACTTAGAACTCACACAAAGATTCTCCTGGGGGCGGGGGTGGGGGTGGGGGGTGGGGAAGTTCTCCTGGCCCCATCTCCCATGTTCCAGGGTTAAAGGTGTATGCCACCATCTTGCCCACAGTCAAACAGGCAGAAAATTGCATAGGTATAAGATAGAATGCTAACCAAGGAAGGTGTCAAAGATTTGTGCTTTTAATCAGTACACTTGGCTGCCACCCTGGATTGCTCATCCTTGAACTAGACAAAAGTAGCTGACATTGAAGTCTGGAGGAAAGGGAGCCATCTCATCTGACAACCTAAAATCAGAACAGCCCAGTCTTGTTATAGCTCCCTCAGTTTCAAAGTCCTAGCAGCATAGTCTGTCTGTTTTACTTCCAACTTTGTATGGAAACATTCCGTTTCTTCACAACTCTATTTCTACCACCTGCAGGGAGCTGCCATCTTCCAACGGAACACTATGACAGTCCCCACTTGATGTATTCTTTGACTCTCATATCCAGCTGTCCAACAGCAATGTTTCGGATCACATCCGCATTGTGCATTCTAACTTTCATACTCTATCAGACAGGTCTTTGTACATGGGCCTCTCTCAGTTTGTTCCTCTATCTCCCACTGTGCCATAGTGATCAGCCTCTGAGTTCACTGAAGAGCCCACACACCTACCACCTCTGGAAGCCTTTACATTTGAGCTTTCCCTTCTAGTCACACTTTTCCTTCAGGCTTCCTTCTCTTGCCCATTCAGGTCTTTGTTTTAATGTCTATTGAGAAAAGATTCCCCATGGCTACCTTGTCAAAGGCATCTATTCTTCTTTCAGCAAGTATTTACTGAGCACATATTAGAATCTGGATTAGACACTGGAGATGTGTCAGTCAACTACCAAGGATAATCAGATGTTTGTTAGGGGAGTGAATGAGCTTCCTAAGCAACAATGAATCTCTATAGAGTAGAGTACAGAACCCTTTCTTTGCTTTAAGGCAGTAAGTATGACTTTCCTAGGGTATCATCAAGCATCAAACATTTCTGGGATTGTTTGAATGCCTTAGTCAACATTGTGGTTCCTGTCTTCTTGATTAACACCTTTTAAGACATTTTTCTTCATGATACATACAAGTGTATGCTCAGTGTGTGTGTGTGCGTGTGCATGTGTGTGTGCATGTGACCCATCCCCAGGTTCTCTCAAGATGCTCTGGTGTCTGGGCAGTCTTTCACAAGAGATCCAGGACCCCATTAGAATCCCACTGGCCTGTGTTGGCGTACTATTCTATAACATAAGACATCTCCCTCCAACTATAGGAAGAATCTAAATAAAGTAAGGTCACAAAAGAATCTGGAAGAGTCCTCCAAGCTCGGATACTCACCCTGCGGACACCACTTGTCTTCTGCCCATCGATTGCAGTTATAATTATCCCCTGCATTTTCGCAAGTAAAACACTTGAAACTGTTTGGGAATGGTGTGGCTTTAAAAAAAAAATAAAAGAATGAAGTAAAGTCACAAAAGGACAAAAATTTCCAACATCAAAAGCCCAAAGTTCGCAACTTTATTAGATGAAACAAAACATACAAGACATCCTTCCTCTTTGGAATGCCTGTGTCCTGAAATGAAATGGCTCCAGAAGCTATTTTGAAAGATCCATGGTATGATTCTATTAATATCTAGTCCTCAGAAATAAGAGGGGCTGAGACAGTGGGCAAGGATGGAAGTGGTATTTGAGATTATACAACATATACATACTCAGACACAAATACACATATGCATATACATGTGGCAGAACTAGGCAGACAGGTTCTTTGGAACATCCTGAAGAATACAGAAAATTCAAAGTGAAGAACAGCAATGCCATACACCTCGCGTGGGGCCAGGATGAAGACAGCCCTCATCCTGGCTGTGCATCACCAGCACCAGTAAAGCATTTTAAAAGAGGAGAGGAGAAAGGAAAAGAAAAACATGTCCCCCTCGGAATTACAATTAGACTACTACATTAATGATAAAACTTTGGTGCAATATTAATTGTGCATAAAACGATAATGAAGACCCAGGTCACGCTCTCTTCCCAATTTCAAACCTTCTGATGAGTTTTCATAAAGTGTTAATGTCCATTTGGAAGAATGGGTGTATTATTTATGCAGGAAATTTCCATAGCCAATTATCTCTGATGGCGAAATCGACCAAGATCTCTGAACTTCCTCTGCCATGCCATGTAAGACTATAGCAGAAGGCCAACCCATTCTAAAGAAGAGAATAGCTTCCCACCCCTGCACTCTCAGGCCAGCAGTGGCCAGGCATGTCTCTGTCACTCTAGGTAAAACCAACCACTCTAAAAAGGTGTGGTAGATGACAAGGGGACAAACCAAAACAGAATGAGGACCACAGCCCCTACTTACGATCAAGAGGGGGCCTCACATTGTAGAAGTTGATGTTCTTTGCAAACACCCAGTTCTCTGAGATGATCAAGATCTGAAGGATGGTGACAGCTAGAATGTGGCAGAGGAGCAGCATTCTGTCCACCCTGATTGGGCAGGTCAAAGTCGTGTGTCTGCCATGAAAACACAGACTGGATCAGATCATGTGTTTTTATACATCAATGAGAGTTATGTCCTGCATCTGCTCGGAAAGCTCAATTATTCCTCCTGTCAAAAAGGGTCAGTACCACACGTACCATTCAGATCAAAGTTAAGTAATTACTGCCTTCTACTGGCCTGATAAAATTCTAGCAGGCCACTCAGTGCTCTCTGTCCAGGAACACAAGCTTCTAGCACTGGCCTAGCTACACCAGGTTCCTCCTTTGTCTGGGGGACAGCTAGTCGATGCTGGGCTTAATGACGGGATTTTTTTTTCTTCAATCAACCCTGGTTCCTGGTTTATTTACCTGGAGTCCCTAAACCACTTTTTTTCTGCAACCCTTTCTCTGGGTAAACAGAGGTATGTGATCAAGTTTGTAGCTCCATCAAATTCTGAGAGAAGTCACGAAAGGAAAGCCAGTGGAGTGAATAGTGAGTTAGTCACAGGAAGTGTGGACTCCATTCTGGAGCTTACTGATGCAGGGTGGAGAAGGGAGCAGCACTTGAGGTGCCAGCTCCACCTCCACCTGTCACACTAGGTGCAAGGACAAACCACCAGGATGCTCCAGAGGAAGCCATAAAAGTTAAGTGCTGCCAACAATATAATGACACTCCTGGTCCACAAACATTATTGATGATGTTCATAAGGGGTTGAAACTCAAAGGAATGACAGATGTGCACACGGCAATGGGTAAAGGACATGACCTTTTGGGACCCCACAGAACCCATAGCCTTTACCCTTTGAAGCCAGGCTCGTGGGAGTAGCTAAATCTGCAGTCTCATCACTGACAGGTTGTCTGGCCAGGGAAAGGTGAGTGTGGGCTGCCAAAGACGATGGGCAAACCTGGAGTCCAAAGGTTCAGGTGCTGGGTCTGCTGTTTATTAGCTTCCTGACCTTGGGCAAGCTCTTTAAACTCTATTAACCTCAATTTCCTCATCTGTAAAATGGCTTAATAATACCCACACTACCCACACATTTGGATAATTGTGAACATCAAATACAGTTTCAGATAGGATCACATAGCCTTGTGTGAATAAAACAGACATAAAAGGAGTTCTGCGGAAACGCTAGAGTTCAATAGAATCATCCGCACTCATTTTCTTCTTGCTGAGTCAACTATCTCAGTGGCTTAGGGAAATTTTCAAAGAAAAGTGGTTTGATATCCACATATTCAAGCATCCTGGTTCTTCACATGAACTTTTTGAAACCAAGGTACTAGTGTAGGGGCTCCAGAATTTTACTTCTCTTGTGTCTTTTGCATGTAAATAACATGTAAGCAAGGGTGAAACTGAGTACCAAACAAAATGTAGTGATAACGACCTTTTACCCTACAAAGGACCTTAGTGAAGACAAAACTGAGTCACTAAGGATGTAGTCAGTGAAAGAAAGCATGCAGGTTTGAAATTTCTAAGGATACAACAAGGAAATGCTAATTCTGCTTTGCCTATTCACACATCCAAAGTGGTCCATCCCAGAGCTACAATGAATCAATAGTCAAAGGTTAGAACCCAGCATCCCAAGAGAGACTCTTTATAATGGGAGGTGAGTCCTTTCTCCCTCAAACCCCAGAATGACTGTGCTCTAACAGCAATCTACATTGTCTGTGTAAGATGGGCAGCCTCCTAAGATCATGGATTTCAAATGCCCATTGTCTATCCTTAGATTCCCTTTCATCACCGAAGCTGTGGGACCTCAGATGACTTTCTGAAGCTTCCGAAGCCCAGCTTCCGTCGCTGTAGTATAGTCATAAGAAATAGCAGTTTTGAAGTGAGGTTTCTATGGCCTCATGCCTAGGAAGGCAGAGGCTAAGTACTGAGCCACAGTTGAAGCTATGCTCGTCGAATGCTTGGCTCACATTCCTGTTCCAGAGCCAACCCTTGTGATGCCTGACTCAAGTTCATTAACTTCTCAGTAACACAGATTTTGAGCTATGAAATGGGAGTAGTAATGTTTCCTTGTATATGTATAGGAATAAAATTGGCTAAAGCACATACAACATGTGAATTATTTAGTTAGTTACATGCCTGGATTTTAGGCTAATTCTTGTAAGCGCTTACTGTGTGGTGAAAAAGCTCCCAGTTTAAAATTACAACGCAAAATCCCTGGTTTTCCTAAAGTAATTTCCCACTGAAACCAAACCTTATTCATTTATCCCACGTGTCATTATTGACATCCTCTATGGGTCACACATTGTTATTATTGACTTCCCAACAATGCCCTTTCTTTCATGAAAACTGCATTTTTTGAGGGAAAGGGCAACACAGGGGAGTGTGTAATTTCAAATTATACAGTTATAAATGCCATAAAGGCAAAGCAATAAGGTGATACCTTAGTAGGAAGGGAAGGGCTATATCACATATGACAGTCTGCACACACCTCTCTGAGTAAGCAACATTTGAGCAGATGAATTAAATGAAGAGAAAACATAAGCTAACCCCAAACTCTAAAGAAAAGCAACCTATATCCTAAGGAGGAAATACATGGCTCAGTGGGTAAGAGCACATGAGGACATGAGTTCAGATCCATATGAAAAGTCAGGCATAGCACAAGTACCAGCTATACCCACATTCCTGCCTGTAACCTGGTGTTGTGTAAGTGGAGATAGGAAGACTGATGGGGCTTGCTAGCCGTTGGTCTAGCTCCTGGTCTCTCGTGGACAAGAAATAAAGAATGATATAATAGGAAACCAATTCCCTTATCTGGCTTCTGCATCACACACAGGCATGAGCATCCATGCACACATAGGCATGAGCATCCATGCACACACCTCATCCATGTACACACACAATACAAATACAAAAATAAACTAAGAGAAACCTAAATGAACAAGTCTAAGCATAAGACTTGCTCTTTGTGTTCTCCATAGTCTAAAGCAGGACTGTAGAAGTTGGTTTAGTACCATTGTGCAACTGGGGAAACTGAGGCTCAGAGGCAGAAGACTGCCATTGATGCAGTAAATTGCCCTTCAAAATGTTCCAGCTGGTACCTTTTCACTATTAGTGGTATACAAAACAGAGAGGGTTTGAGCTCCATAGAGCTGTAGCTACACAACCTAAATATATTTTCATTCCTACTTCAAAGAGAAGCAGCAATATTCTCCAAAACTGAAAAGGCTTGCCTGTCAAATGAGGAACAAACTAAATAATAGTGTCTTCTCTTTCCTGAGCAGGTTGTATAATGTATTACCCTACACTGTCTCCTGAACAACAGTGTCTATATCTTTTTTCATATACAGGCTTGTGTCACCACGACTGTTTTATTTTTCATAAGCAGATGACATTAGGGTAGTGAACAAGTAAATGGTTAAACAGAGTGTCCTGGGGTTGCTGTACATTGAGGATCATTGCACAGACCCGCTAAAACAAAATACATCTGTGCCGACATCGCTGAGCAGGCACTCCCCGCAGTCTCTGTCACAGGCAAGGTTATAGGGGAGTTTGTATTTTGTTCCCTGGAGGCGGGTGGGGTCTACAGTATGTGTTAGAGTAAACCAGGCTATTTTCTCCATGACCATTGCACAAACTAATGCTGCTTCTTCATGTAGGATGATGAAGGGTAACCCATGAGGTTCCCAAGGTAATTGGTAAAACTGTGTGTGTGTGTGTGTGTGTGTGTGTGTGTGTGTGTGTGTGTGTGTGCATGTGTAGATATATCTTGCCGGGTGGAGGAGCTCAAATGGTTCTGAGACCCACATAATGGTGAAAAATGCAGCGTAGTGCTTCGGAATATAGCTGTAATGATTTTGCTTCCTGTGAACGTGTTCTTTTATTCTGACACTAAGACAAAAGTTCCACTGTACACCATGGGATATATGTTTACAACCCTCACACTCAGCGGAAGCTCCAAATGTCTTTCTCCAAGAGAGCTTACGACTCTCATCCTTGTTCCCCAGAGACAGGCTTGGGCAGAAACCTCGCGGGTACGGAGCTCGTCTTCCCTGGGCTTTGTGTCTCTTCTTTAGAAGATACATGAACTTGTTCCAGAATGCAAACAGTTCCTTTGCCAGGAGAGGGGAGAGTTTTCTTCGAGGCACATTTGTAAAGATACAGGAAGCAACTCTCAGGCATTCCAGAGAATGGCAGGTAGCCAGATTTGTAAGTTCAGGAACCCCCTCCTGAGACCGGCCCATACCTGCCCAAAATAAGAGGCTTGATTCATGGGAGGGCATGTGGTTCAGAAGCAGGACAACTTCCCAGACCCTGGTGCTCTTAACGTGCCACCGTCTGAAAAGCTGGTGGGGACCTTGAGAAGCAACATATAGCTGACAGCCTTTGCAGCAGTAAAAAGACACACATTAAAAAAAAAAATCCCTTGATGTATGCTCAGCACACACCACATTGTCAGTAAATATGTTCTGGAACAGAACCAACATCATTATCTCTGACCTGGACAGAGCGCCTTTCGTAGAGAGTCAAACAAAGGCACGAAGGAGCTGGCAGGGCATCCGAGGCTGTTAAATGATGGACTTCCAAGAGAAACCCAAAGACCAAAGTGCAACAGTCAATACTGCATTGCTCACTCGATTCCTAATGCACGAGTCAGCCAGCACGAGAGTACCTTCAGCTGCTAATGAAATAATGAACGGTTAATTGAAGGGAAGCAGCCCATCTAAGTCCAACATGCCCGTCAACACTCACATCCACGCCTCCCAGCATGCACCACGCACTCTGCAGTCAGCCGCTCTGACTCAACACTCTTAACAAGCCAGTTTCCCTTATAAAAACGGACTGGAGGCCAAATGGAAATCCAAAATGGGTGCTGAAATTTGACCGGGAAAGTCTGGAATAGGTGAAAATGCTGTTTTGGAAAGAGGTCATTTTGCCAGAAGGAAACGTCACTGTTTATAGCCAGAGCATGGTATGGGTTGCTTCTATCTGGGAAACCAAGGTGCTGAAAAGAGACATTCATTGTCCTATTACATTTTGGAAGAATGTCATGAGATGTGCATTATACCCATTTCCCTGCAGAGGAGCTGAAGGCTAGGTGCCTTGCCTCGCCTGGGCTTACGAATCAGTTTCCAGGGTTTGATGGTTTGCTCTCTATGTGACATACTTTGTGAAGGGCTTCCACTTCTCCACACCTTGAAAGTTTATCATTTGAAGACACTCCCTTAGAGCATTCTGAGTGCTGAGTTTAAAACAGTAAACAAGAAAGAGCAAATCCCAAGTCCCCACAGTCCCCACCTATTACTAGTAAGAGAAGACAATGTGAGCCACAGAAGATGTGGTTGACAATCTTCGAGGGACAGAAAAAACAACAGCCTTAGCTTCAAAAGGACCCAGAATAAAATTCCAGATCTATATTTACTAACCAGATAATCACAAGGCTAAGAAGTATTGTCCCCATTAGCAATAAGGAAAGTGGACTTACAGTTATGCCGGTGACTTAGGTTGTGGTATGAATTGAGAGTAACTGTTAGCATATAAAGTACTTTTTATTTAGCCTCAAAAAACTTAAGCACCAAATTCACCCACTTCTCCCTCCCTCCCATTCCCATACACATCATTATCAGCAGACTAAAGATCAGATCAAAAGATACAATTGTACAAGCTTATTCCATATGTACTCTCAGTGGGACAATGTTGAGGTCTGGGAACTAATGTCTTTAGAAGACTCAGAAATTCCTTCTATTACAAACAAGTGAGAAAGTGAAAAACTGCACTACCACGCCCCCCCTTCTAATAAAGTATGAAACTGACAGAGGTAGATTAATGAAGAATTCCAGTCATGCATTAAAACTCAGAAATGTAATATGGCATTCCCATATTATTCTAGATTCCCATTACACTGCTTTAAAAAAATACAAACAGAAAAGTTTTCACCAAATGTAAGATCAAAGTCTCACAGAAGGGACACTTCTAAGCATAAAGCTGGAAGTTTGGTGATTCCAAAAAAAGTAATTCTTTATCCGGTGTATCTAACCAGGTTTGTGATGACACCTAAGACAGCGCTCAGGATAAAGTAATTTCATTATGCAAATCAGTTTAAATCTAATTGTGCCAATACATGGTCAGTAAGTATGAATCTCAGATACTTTCTAATTTTAAAGTATGATATCCGAGAGAGATAGAGAGACAGAGACAGAGAGACAGAGACAGAGAGAGACAGAGACAGAGAGAGACAGACAGACAGAGAGAGAGACAGAGAGTTAATGTATACATGTATTTATGGGGTTGCTTGATTGCTTAAACCAGGCTGTAAGTGCATACCTACAACTCTGATTAAGAGATTGAATTACCAATGAGCCTAGTTTACTTTTCTGCTGCAGTGATAAACACCACGAACATAAAAAACTTGGGGAGGAAAGGGTTTACTGCATCTTAAACTTCCAGGTGGCAGTCCATCAGTGAGGGAAGCCAAGGCAGGAACTGAAGCAGAGGAGCAATACTTACTGACTTGGTCTTCATGGCTTGTTCAGCTGCTTTTTTTATACCAACCAGGCCCACCTGCCCGGGTGGGTGTGTGTGGGGGAGAGTGGTATCCACTCGTGGTGGGCTGGGGTCTCCACATCAATTATTAATCCAGAAAAGGCTCCACAGTTGTCTACAAGCTAACCTGATGGAGGCATTTTTTTCCCAGTTGATCCTGGCTTGTGTCAAGTTGACAAATGAAGCAACCAGTGCACCAATAACCTCACTGTTTACAGCACCCACAGTTGCTCATGGGGAGAACAGTAGGAACCCAAGTGGTACTACACACTGTCCTGAGGTTTATGTCACTAGCCATTGTTTACAAAGCCCCTATAAGCTCAATTCCATTCTCAAGTATCCACCTGAAAATATACTATACATGCAAGAGACAAGTCTGTAGATCTTCTGAAACGGGAGGGCATTTAAAAACCAACAGTAAACTGCATGCTCTGGCAAAAGAATATTGTGCTGACTTTTGCATAGTCACAAAATCCAGAACAGATTATTCAAAGAACTCTCTGGAAGCTGACAAGCTTATAAAAGCAGTCCTAAGGAAAAAAAATTCTGTATCTTGCATATCTTGCAAAGTTACGGTGTGTCACTTGCACTATAAATCGTCACTATTACTACTCGGAGCAGAAGGAAATGTACATATATAAAGATATATATGTGCATAATTTTGTATTCTCAGAGGAAACTGAAAAATTATGTACATTAAATAGCGTTTTAATTGCAACATGAAAAACGATATTTAACGGCTGGTAACGTAGTTCGCAGTCCCACAAGGGCAAAGTCAAGTGAAGTTGCTGCCTGGTGTAATGGGGAAAAATTGGCCTTTGGAGGCACCAGGCCTAGGCAGAAATTCTGACTGTCACCTCTATTGCCTACCACTCAATTGCTTTGAGTCTCAGTTTCCTATAAAATAGAAATATCACATATGCATTTTGCAAAGTTTAGGGAATTAAAGAAAAATTAAAATTAAAATGTTGTTACCCTGTCCATTTACCAAGTCGATTAGAAAGCTAAATGTAGAGAACTATCATTCACAGTGAATTGTAGAATTGGCCAATATCAGTATTATTGCTGAGAGGCTGACGAGGTAGGACTCAAACTCAATATGTATGTTTTCAATTCTCAAATTCTACAATTATCTGAACATATATGAAAGCAGGATTTAATACCTCTGAAAACTAGAGCACATTTCCAGGCGTCTTTGGACTGAAACATTCCATCTTCTAGGGAAACTCCTTAAGACAGAAAGTAAACAACTCAGAATAGATTTCGGAAGTCCCTGAAATTAATCAGATTCACTAGGCCCCTCCCTCCCAAGAGTGAAAAATAAAGACTGCTTGAGAATACTCTCAGACAAGCCAAGCTACACTGGAGAAGCAGGACCATATGAGCTATCTGAAGGAAGCTTAGGCCAACCTAGCTTCCTGAAAAGGACACTCTCCACCCGAGCTGCCGTCACTATGTATAGCATGCTCTGGGTTCCCAGCCTTGTGAGCTGTCATCCATTCTGGCAGGCTTTGGTGATGCTGTTGTGTCTGAGTCATTTCTCTACCTATAAATAATCTCACACCCATATTCCTGTAAGTAACCTCAATAAAACTCATTGGTTCACCATGTTGGAATTTGATAGTATCCATACTTTGGTCATTTACAGGCTCCTGTTGGCGTGAGTAGATGTGTGTTGCATCTCCCCAGGAAAAGGTTTGGCATACAACAAGCATTCAGAGGCTCTTATATCTTTTGCTTTAAGAAGCCATAAACTCTGGGCTGTCACATCATTGTGCCCAGATTGTAAAAAACACCAAAGAGACCACCAGGAATCACAACCCGCTGTAATCACATGAGGGTCTTTATTCAAGCTTGAGCTTCAGCCACCAACCTTCCTGATGGAACAGGAAAGTGAGTGAATCCCCAGGTCTAAGAGAAGGGGGCAAGTGGGGGCTTCTAAGCCTTGACATTACATGAGAGGGTAAAGGAATGTAGTCCTTCAAACCTGTTAATGTTTGTTCAGACAGCAGGACAGAACCATCAGCTGGAAAGGGACTTTCCTGACTTAGGAAAAGTAACTCACTATGCTATCAGAAGCTGGTATATTTTTACAACGTGGTCATAGCTGTCTATAAATACTTAATTGTCTCTTTTTCATAGTCCAAGAGTGGGCTTTTAACATTTTAAGAATATTGGTCTCTGCTTCCTTCAAGGGCAGAAGCCATCTGCACTGGGAAATGCTTATCAATCAATCAATTGGCTTGGGTATGGCACTTTCTGTCTGTTCCCAAGGCTGGCATCCGCCCTCCTGGGGGGAGGGGGTCATTAGGGGGAAAGGGGAGGAGGGTAATGGCAATAAACCACTGGTGCCAGGCTGGGCCCTCTCCAAAGGCCAGAGGCCCCTATGAAGCTGGGAGGGAAGGAACGTCAATTTCTCTAGCCCCTCACGGCAAGGAAGTGTAGAGGCAGGCTCCCTGTGTCTCTTCAACGTACCATTTCATATTTTAAATGTGTGTTATACTTCCCATCTTGCTTGGAAAGCTTGGTACAAATATTTCTCATTCACAAAAGCTTTAAGTCTGTTCTAGCTCATACAATGGTTTCTAGCTAAGAAAATACTGTAGCTTATTTGTAAGCTACAAGGCTAACGCTGACCTTGGGGGCTTAGGAGACGGCTTAGTGGGTAAACGCCTTGCTGGACAAGCATGAGGGCCTAAGTTCAGAGCCACAGCACTCAGGTAAAAGTTGAGTGTAATGGTGTGTATCTATAACCATCGCACACGAAAAAGGGGCAAAGACGGGATTCTTGGAATTTGCTACACAGTGAGCTCTGGGTTCAGTGAGAGACCTTGCCTCAAAAACTGTGATGGAGAGTGATTGAGGAAGACGTTTTACCACATGCATGCATTTAAACACTTGTGTATGCATTTACACACACACACACACACACACACACATACACAGGAAAATCTTGAGAACTGGGCAGAGCAAGTTCCAATCCTTGCTTGGAAATATGCTTACGGTCTGTCTCTAAGAGATTTAGACATTACAGGCAAGGCGCTATCAATTAAAAGTATTTTATTTTTTCTTTTCTACAAACAGACTTTTCATTTCCATGGTGAATGTTTATCTAAGTGACTAAGCTTTCATTCGTTCAATCAGCTTCCCACGTGCAAGCTATGAGAACTCTAGTTTCAGCAACTAAAGACTTACCCAACAGTGCCTAAGCCATTGGTACATGGTTCAATGCATACATTCCCTTAAATACACTGTAGCAAAATGATGTTCTCCCACTGGCACAGTGTTGTGAAAAGGAAACGGCCTCTTTTACTCTTTGCTTGGCCCTCAAACCCACCATCCTCCATCTCTCTCTACCCTGATCTGTGCTGCAAAGGCAAGCACACCTTCCTAATGGCTCCGGTTTGGTTTGGCCAACAGCAAGTGCTCATGGATAGCAAGGTGGTCGGAAAGTCAGGCTGGGCATCTGTTTCTGTGACTACCTCCACTATGTCCCGTAGTGTCTATCAGAGTTATACTACACCTAGTACATCTTAGATGCTAGTAATCATTTTCCCTTGTCCTCAGGGCCTGAGTTAAGATGGAAATGATTCTTCTCTGCTGCTAACTCTGGAGTCTGGTATTCTGCTAATGGCTTCCTAGCCCCTGTGAATTATACCTTGTTAACTTTCTGAAATAACACCAATTGATTATGCTACCTGGTTCCTTCCAGAACTCCAACTGAATCTTGAACATCAGAGAAGTCCCACTCTGGATGTCACTGCTTTTTAATGTAGCAGAGTGATCCCAGGAAAGCTATAGTGCATAAAGTCTTGTTACCAGCGTAGAGAAGAACCAGTTACATTATCTGAATTATGAGGAACCAACAACTGGATAATGCAGCAAATCAATCAGTGAGAAAATGAAAACACCACTGAGTTCTGTATCAGAAGAAAAAGGTAGATGAAATCTTATAAGCTCATTCAAATGTGGCAACCTCATCAAGACTTAGTGATTTCTAATCCTACCATCACGAAGCATATCATTAAAAGGCAGAGAGAGGTGAACAATGTTAGACAAAGGACCTTAGAATATGAACACGGGATGTTACTAATATAGTGTTCCCTCTCACTGAACTATAATATACAGATATGTATATGAAGTTATTTATATCTGTATGGAAACAAGTTTATTTGAATGTAACCAATCCGTGGACTACTGAAACTTTTATTAATTGAACTAACTATGTTCTGCTCTATAGTTTGTGTCCTAAGACATTCAATGTCAAAAATAATAATAACATTGGATTTTCACTTGACATTGGGTTTCTCTCTTAAATTAAGAACATCTCTCTTTAAATTAATAACCTATCTGTAATTGTTCAGATCTTAAATGTCCAAAGGCTCATGGGAGGAGGACCCCCGATATAATAATGCTCAGGGGTCAGAGTTTGGGGAAGTCGGATCCCGAGGGTTCTGCCCTCACGACTGGCTCAGTTCACTGACGAATTCACACCTCGATGGACACTTGGGAGGTCCTAGAAGCTGAGGGGGTGGGCCATACTTGAAGACAGTGCACCCTTGAGGGCTGTCTTTGGGTTCATGTCTTGTCTCTGTCCACTTTTTTCCCTCCTCTCTGCGCTCTGTTTTGCTTTGTTGTTGTTGTTGGATTTTTGTTTTGTTTTGTTGTCTGTTTGCTTTTTAGCTATTATGAGGTCAGAAGCTCTGCTGCTCACCATGATATCCTGCCTCATCACGGTGCAGAAACAACATATCTATTCAGCCATGAACTGGAACCTCTAAAACCATCAAACAAAATAAAATGTTCTCGTTGAAGTTGAAAAGTGGTATTTTGCCACACTGAGAAGCTGGGAAGCATGCTTTCTCAGTCTTCTGATGTCCCTTCACCTTGCACATCCCAAGCCTTCTCACCCCACCCCACCCCCCAGACAATGTTCTCACTGTGAGACATATTTTCCCAAATAAAGGGAATCCCTTTACTTCACTTCCTTGTGTACTTGAACTCACCTTCCTTACCCAAGTCTTCTTCCTCCTCTTCTAGTCCTTGTTTCTCTCATTCAAGGACACCTAATTAAAAAGAAAAAGAAAAAAATAGTTAGCTAAAAAGGCATATTGAGATCTCATCCATATTCTATACCAATTTCCGGACCATAAAATTTCTTGTTGGCAGCCAGAGTGTTCTTTGCTTGTGCCTAAAGGAGTCCCTTCCACTCTGTGCTTAAAACAAAGCCCTCCATGAGTAGACTTTCACGAACAGTAGCATGCAACAGAATCCAAAAGAAGGATTCTTCTTATTCCTTTTCTGTGAATGAAGTGTGAATGGGCACAAACATTGTCCTCATTGAAAGTATGTAAAGATAAGACTGGCTTTGGGATTTATCACAGGACTCATTCAGAAGGTTAGAGGACAGAGGTCACACACCAGTGATCTGTACTACTTAGTGTGGTATGCCAGAGGTGGAGCCCATGCAATCCACGCCGAGCTCACAGTCACCAATGGATAAAAACGAGTCCAAGTGTGTGTATTCACAGCTCCTGGTAGCTGTCTTTCAAAATGGCTACAGCCTCTCTGGCAGAGAGCACTGGCCCTGTACTTCAGAGCTAACCTCAACCCACCTCTGAAGTCGCATGGCTGATCACTATAGGACAAACAGTCAGAGAACACAGTTAACTGTGTCCTTTTGATCACCTTGCAATGCTTAGTCCCTTGACTCCAAAGTTGAGTAGTTTCCATTTACGCTTTAGCATGTGGGCTTGGGCAGCAGGAGATTATCTCAACACAAAGGCCTTGAGGTCTCGAATTAGCACATTCGCTCTACAACATGATTCATCCCTGGAGAACTTTCCCATCTGAAATTAATTAACTCTCCACACAGGGCTGTGAGGTAAGCATGATGTGGTCATCACCAGGGTGTAAGGAGAAATTAGAGCTGAGGAGGTCACAGGTTGTGCCAAAGTTATTAGGGAACTGTGTCATCATACAGGAATCTGGCTCAGTCTCTCAGCCCACTCTAGGATCTAGACCAATTTACCACATTTTACCTGTTTATTCCTTACTGAACTTTGTTAAAGGTACAGGCAGATAGGAGCGGTTCAATGAAAGACCATGGTCAAAACCTTAGTGCCATGTCTACACTAACGCAGCAGCAGAAGTCACATGCCCAGACCTTCTTCAGGAAGATGTGTGACTGGATAGATTTGGTCCTGTCCTTTGGAAATAAGGCTGAGAATGACATATCTTCACCCAGCTTCCCAGGAATCACACAGTAAGGCTCACTCTCATGTCTTCAGAGCCACTGGTGCACAGGCAGCCTTAGGGCCAGAGTCACTAGGTGCTGAGAGACAGCAAACTGCTCAAAACAGCAACACAACGGCAGAGCCTTCTTGACATACTTGACTAGGGCCCTTCTCTGCAGCACTCTTGGGTCTCCAGTTCAACCCCACAGCACAGCATACTGCAAACATTTCAGCTCTCTCTACTGTCAGCCTTTCGGATTCTGCAGAAGGAAACCCAGGGTAGGCTAATGACCAAGAGAAGCAAGAATCAACCTCCAAGTCAACCTTTTCTCTCTTGTTTCCTCATTGTCCTCTACCTGCTCCAAGTCCCCAGGCTTTTACAATCACTATTTTCTAGTCTATTGCTACAGAGCAGAGAAACTTTTCCCACTAGTGAGTCCATGTTGCCTGAGAAATGTTTATGCATTTCAGGTCTCTATAGAGCTAACCTGGAGTTGCTGCAGGTCAGAACAAATGTCATTTTAAAGCAACTCTTTGACATACATATTATTGTACTAATTAAGATGAGAATATATTTACACACTAATTAGATGGATAAAAACTTGCTTGTTTTTACATGGATAATTAAATTTGGGGCTGATGAGAAAATCTAGTGGCTAAAGGTGCCTGCTGCCAAGACTGACGACCTGCGTTCAGACTCCAGGGCAAACGTGGTGGAAGAAAAGAGCTGTTTTCTGACTTCTCTATGTATGTGGCATGTTGTGGGGGTGCCTCCCTCCATAAAATAAATATCAAAATAAACATTTTAAAGGATTAAATTGTGGCTGAATATTTGATTCTGCAGGACACAGAGGACCTTCTACACTTTGCAGAGCGGACTGTTATTGATTTATAGTAGTCAGTGCTGAGATTGCCGCTTTGTATTAATGTGCTGTACAAAATGCAGAAATAACGTTTATGGCCATTTTAGAAAATGTTAGAAATTCTGCCCTCATCCCAACCTAACATTTTTATGATTTTATCATAATCACAACATTTTTATGATTTTTTATCATTTTATGCCACATCAGCAACACAATTTGCAAGTTTTAAAATCAAACATTGTATGCAATCGAACCCAAAGATACATTGATATCATGGGTATGTGGTGAAAAATGACGGGAGGAAAATATTAAAATTCCTTGTTTTCCATAATGGAAGCACATTTTTATAAGAGCATAAAACTGCGTTGATGGTAAAAATAGAATAAAAACAACAACAAAACCCAACCACAATATAGTGTTGTCGCAATCTAGCTTGTATCTCAGGCATGCGGTACTCATTGATGTCATAGAGAATGCAGGCGTGCACAGTGCAAGGCATGCATGCTATATGCTCAGAACCAAGGTAGCAGTGGAACTGCATGGGAGACACAGACCAGCCCTGCAGAGACACCCCCACTGCAGAGGAATTTACTTTTGATCTTGAGTTAATTTGAGGTCCTTGCACATTCAAAATCTGTCACTCACTCCTGCCAAAGTTTTGTGACTCTACTATTGTGACCCACAGTTCAAGAAACTGTTCAGTGTAGCTTGCTTTACTGGTCCTTTCGTTGGGAAGCACACTGTCACATACCTCAGCCCCCAATCCTACATTGTCAGTTTCTAAGGAACTGCATTGTAAATCATATTTTCTGTCACCTTTATACAGTGTGGATTGAGTAGAAACTTATCACTTCCTTTAATTAGTAGTCCCAATAATCATTAAACTACTCTACCAGTTCAGTAATTTAAAGAGGACAATACTGTAAGTAGACAGCCAAGGAGGACAGAATAGAAAGCCAAAACAAAAACAAAACAAAACAAAACATCAATTATACTGACAAGTTAAGATGGACTTTGAAAAGTTATGAGAGCAGAATGGGAGAAAACAATAAAGCTGGATCCATACCCTGTGTTATATACAGAATTCAATGCTATAAAATTCTAGCAAACTTCTTGGCATAATAATGTTATGAAAAGTATGTTCTTTTAAAAAAAATCTTTATATGTCATTAACATATATTGATGTACTTATTGAGAAAATAATATGATATCTGGGGTTTATGTATTAATATTCTCAATATAAGTTGGAAAATAAGTAAGATTGGGCAATATTCAAATGACTAGAGGTGGGTGATGGGGGCCTGGGAGTTGTTACACTACTTCCTCTAATTCGTGTATGCCTGAAACTATTTCATGATCACTCTAAGCAGCAGAAGGAAGTAAGAATGGTGCACTTGGAATGGGGAAAAGTCCTTCCAATCATGAATAAAACACAGGAAATGGACATTTAAAGTTTCAGTAACTCAACCACAGTTTTAAGAAGTTCCATGTGCAAAAGATATATATCATAAGTAGAGTCAAGAACAAGTAACAACCTGGGAAAACAATTTCCAACTCAAATCACAGACAAAACCAAAATCAAACACTCAGGTAATTTTGCTGCTATGAAAACAGCTACTAGCATAGTTTCCATAAGAAACTTATGTGCAAATGAATAGGAAAATTGTCAAAAGACATAACTGCATTATAGAGCATAAATAAAACAGTTTTTAAACGTCATTTTTAAAAAGTCGAGCACACTTCTAAACAGGAGAAATGCAAATCAAAATTATAGTGTCAATTTTCTAGATTTTGGTCAATTTGCTAGGTTAACATGCTCGCTGATTCTCTCTTCTAAGGAACCCACACAAAGTTGGCCTTTGCATAGGGGGCTGATGGGAGCCCAGCTCTTAAAGAACAATTCACAACAGCATTCAACTTTCACTTGCATTTAGCCTTGACCCAAATTCTAATTCTGAAAATTCCTTCCTATATCCATGTATAGTGATATCCTCCCACACTACTCAATACATATCATACACACACACACCATATCACCTCTCGGATTTTAGAAGCATTGCATGTGTCTACTTGTGCATGCATAAATACGTGCAATAAGCATATATGGAAAATTAACAGACATGAAGGTTTGTAGCTAGAGTGACAGATTAAAGACTGAGAGGGCACAAGTAACAAGAAGACTCCTCAAAGTGTATTCCTCATTGGTCTGGTTTTCCCAGCCATGAGGACACATGGCTTATTCAAAAATACAAACAAAATGAATGGCGCAACTGGCCTGACAATTGCCAGTTCCTAACCTGTCGTACATTTAAGCATGGCAGCTCCTTCTAGTGGTCTGGTGCTTAAGAGGATGTGAGGGCAGTCCCTGAGCTTCACGCCCAGTATCCATATAAAAACTGCCAGGCACGGTAATGAAGGTTTATAATGCTAGAACTGAGCAGACACAGACAGGGGGATCCCTGGAGCTCACTAGCCAGGCAGCACCTAGCCCACTCAGTGAGATTCAGGCCAATGAGAGATCTTGTTTCAAATTATGCAAATGTCTTTCCTCATCCTCTAGCCTCCATATAGCCTTACGTCTTAATATATGCGTTAAAAAAAATCCAAACTGCGGTTAATGCAAAACAGCATCTTTGTTTGGCTTTAGAGTGCATCATTTAGTGGTGGATGTAAGGGAAACTAACAATCTGGCCTCCTCACTACATTTTGAAAGTTGGTTGGAAGCATACCCTGAGTTCAGTGAGAGCCAGTCACAGCTGTGTGAAATAAAAGCATTTGGTATGCACATAAGGATGAGAAACCAACAGGAAGTACCACCTTCTCTTAGAACAGGAGGGTAATACCATGCCAGCTCACTGATACTGACCCTTGGCACCAGATCTCTCCTTATCTCAGACCCATAGACACTAAAGTTTTCAGCTCCAACATCCATTTCTGTCTAGTTCCCACTCCAAACCCATTTCATGTTTAGAGGAACTCATCTAAAGTGTATATAAAAGATAATTATTGTACACTGTAAGGCTGGAAGCCCAATTGCCATGAAAAGTAGTTATCCACAAAAGATAATGAAATGATCACGTTATCACATTATATGGACAAATGCAAAGCAACTGTTTTATATATTCATTGGCCCATATTGTTTCGATATTCCTAAAAGTGTAGGGAGTAGAGGTAGCCCCAAGTGAATAAATAAAGTAGATGAAGTCCTGAGTTGAATGTGAATTCCTGACAAAGACCAATCCCTCAGACCTCTGGGAGTTGGCAAAGCCTTCCTGCAGTCTGACCACAAGTGTTCCATTGACCATTGAATGTAAAAATTAGCTATATATACCAAAAGTCCGAGGTATTGGTTGTTTTGCTTGGTGCCCTTGGTCAGAGTGAGCACAGCCGTCTCATCCCCTCTCATCCCCAGCTTCCCTGTATGTATGTCTGTCCTTCCTCATTCTTTCATCACCTCAGTCAGGCTTTCCAGGACTGAACCATACTGATCATGACATAGAAGAGTGATTTCTCTTTTACTCCTTGAAATATTGGAAATAGCTCAATATCTCCTCTGACTATAATCGAGGTTCTGAGGTCCACTTCTGCAGGCAAGAGGAGGAGGCCTGAAATCCCTCACCTGGACCCTCAGCAAACAAACTCCACATTTAAAACCTGCCCTAAAGGCAAAGAGACGCAGTGGTCCTTTGGACATATGTGGTAAGGGTGAAAAGACCTCCGCTTAGTGAACAAGTTAACAGCTTCTTCAGCTGCTCCTCAGCATGAGAGTCTAGCATTGGCCAGGTTACTGTGCCTTCATTTCCTCCTTGTAAAAATGCCATAATAATAATAAATAGTGATCTCCAGTGAGTGGGTTAATTTTTTCCCCAAGCACTTAGAATCACGTCTAGGAGACGAGAAGAACTCATTAAATGTTACTTCCTTGAATGCAGCATCTTGGAAGTGACTACGTGTGAGACTGTCTGGAGCCATCCGTCCAGGATTACCTCGTGAAAAGTTTGGGAATTCATTCTCTGTCACCATTCTCCTTTTGCTAATTAGCTGTGGTACAAAATGGAAATTACTGAATTTCATAACTTTAACTTTATCAGTGTTGAGTGATTTACACAATCCTGCAGCTAGGAGGTCCCAGAGCTGCATTCTTTCTTTGGCAAATTGGTCGATCTTCCTGCAAAGACAGCCTCTGCTCATCACATCTGGTCTGAGTACTGACTTCGGGCTGGGGATAGGTAGAGGACGTCCATTCCTTTCCCTGCCTCAGTACAAAGGTTTGGAGTAAGGAAAGAAGGCAAGGTACACATAAGATCAAGCCAACCTGCCCACAGCAGCACAAGGGGGCTTAGAGGAGACACAGGTAGGGTCTGCTCACAGATCCATAGGGAATTGATAATTCTGGGTACCAGTCAGACTCCAGAACCAGCCTCTATTCTCTACCACGCCTGGGGTATGGAACTCAAGGCCCAGAAGGAAACGGGAGAAAGCAGTGACCATAGGTGATGATTTCAGTGTGGGCCTATCGCCCTCCTGGATCTCTGCCTCACAGACAGGAACTGGAATGCTGTCCCCAGGAAAACACAGCCCCAGGGCAAGACATCCATAGATCGTCTGCTCCTAGAGAACCAAGTGCCACCAATGCCTACACCCCAGTGAGAAAAGAGACAGTAATGATTTCCAGGCTAGAAGTTTGAAAGTTCTACCTCTGCCTGCTTCAAGCAGTCCCTCCTGTGTCCTCGTTTGAAGCGCACATTTTAGTTCATTTCATAGAACAATCTAATTCATGCCTGTAGTTCCTCTACACATATTTATTCAGATATTAATGTTGGATTATTAATATAATCATCAAAAATATACTGTAATATTATAAATATTAACAAAGCAATATTTAGCAGACACCTACTGTGTACTGGACACCATTGTATCCACAGCTGTGGTATCTTCTCCTAAAACCAAGTGCCTGCCTTTCCCAGATCTTACTTTGTAATATTTTGCTAGTGATTGGTTCTATTCAGCTCATGTAGAGTAACTTCCATTTCAAGCTAGCGTTCACTGAGGCTTTGTAAGGGTCAGACATCCAACACAAGGAATTCATGTAATTGTCACAGCACCGTGAGGTGGGAGCTATCATTGTCCCCACTTCACACATGAGGAGTCTGAAGATAAGAGGGAGAATAGAAACTTGCCCCAAGGTCACAAAGTTAGTGAGTTGAACAAAGAATTTTGACTCAAGTCTAGGCCCACATCCTTCCATTTTAATTTACTCATAACATGGCTTCAAAACCCTTTACTCTAGTTTGCTGTGAAGAGCAGTTTGGTTTGTAATGATCCGGTCTGTGTTTTCTTTGTCTGTTTACTATGATTCTGATGTCTTTTGTACAATACCTTCTAGCATCTAGACAATGGGAATTTAAAAACAATTGTGTCAAGTTGCGGGGCTGTGGCACAGCAGGCTAAAAAACGAGCCATTTGTACATAAATATTTAAATACATGCAATACACTCCATTTAGTGCATTATTCAAAGTCTGGGCTTATATAAAAAGGTTTCCAGAACTTACCAGCTGCTTCCTTTTTTTTGTGATCTCAATGATTCTCACCCAAACAGGCCTCAAAGGAACTATTTTCCAAATCAGCTGCTTTATACTGACACCTGGCCGCTGATGTCATTTGCCTTTTTCTCTGTCAACCTCACACTGACAAAGAAAGGAAGAGCATGGGCTTGAAGTCCCACTCCCCAGAGTTTGCCTTCCCCTCAAGCCTGGTATTGTAATCCCCCTAAACTCTAAGCAGAACCATACATCGCTCAGTGGAGTGAGAAGGATTAAGCAAAGTCTAAAGGGGTCCGGAAGACTCTGAAATTGTCCTAATCAGAGATGTGTGTCCAGCCCACAGGAGGCCAGGCTGGTCCGCAGCTCTCAGCTCTGTGGGTGAGTCAGCAGATGGCAATCATTTCTGCTGTTTGCCAAGCTGCAGAGAGATATAGGAGATGTCCCTACACGGGGACTTTAGAACCTTGTTATTCTCCTTGATGGCTTCACTTGATGGCTTCACTTAATGTTATTTCCTTGATGGTTTCAGTCCACTGATGGGGGTGGGAGGGTGGGAGGAGTCAAGAGGAGAACTTGCTGTTAACTCCAGAATACCACAGGAGCCCACACCGAGCTTCTAGGGCTCCTCAGTTCCTTCAGTGGGAAGAAGAAAAGATGTGGAAGGAGAGCTTCAGCCTGCCACAATGAGGCCTCTTTACACTACTGTCATCCCAGCAATGGGCCTGGCATGGAACAAAGGTCCGAATGTTTGTGGAATGAAGAAATGAGGTGTGAAAGGAAAGTCACATTTTCCTTTAAGGAGCCGTTTACAGAACTAATGCATGCATCAGGACAAGGGTTTCACGCACAGTGCTCCAATGAGGCCTGACAAGGTCCACGGAGTGCGCTAAACCACACGATCATATAGATACCGAGGCAACAATTATCTCGTTTCTTATCATTAACTCAAAACAGTAAAAGTTTGCAAAGAAATTAAGGTCGAAGGTGCGAAAGTACCAAGCTGATGTCTAAGTAGGAAAACAACAGCCATAGCAGCCACTGCCAGCCAATGATCGCACTTGTTATGAAATCCGTCAAGAGGAATCCCAGAGGCTCGGAAATTTAATCCCTTAATGAGGCATGAAATGTGTGGTAGACAGCAGGATATAAGCCAGTGCAGCACTTAGTGCTAGGATTCTACACCTCTGAGTAAGAGACTGCGTGGAAAAAGGCTAGGAACTGTCTCATAGCCCCTTATGGGGTCTAGGCTCTCTGACCCCTTAGGGAGAGGGACACGGATGCGAAGCATGCGCTGTTGAGAACCTAGGTTCTGTCCTTGGTACTGAAAAGAAAACGGACCTATATCTAAGAAAGCAGTCAGGGTTTGCAGATCCTTGATGGTGACACACTGGTGACTCCATGTGTCCTAGTTAGGATTTCTATTGCTGTGAAGAGATGCCATGACCATGGTAATTCTTCTAAAAGGAAACATGTAATTGGGGGGCTTGTTTAAATTCAAGGGTTTAGTTCATTATCATCATGCTAGGGAGCATGGCGGCTTACAAGTAGACACTGTGCTGGAGAGAGAGAGCTCTGCAACTGGATCAGTAGGCATCAGGGAGGAAGAGAGAGAGAGAGAGACAGACAGACAGAGAGAGAGAGAGAGACAGAGACAGAGAGAGACAGAGAGAGGCTGAGAGAGACTGAGAGAGACTGAGAGAGACAGAGAGAGACAGAGAGACTGGGCCTGGCTTGAGCATTTGAAACCCCAAAGCTCACCCCCAGTGACACTCTTTTTCCACTAAGGCCACACCTCCTAATAGAGCCACTCCCTGGTGACCAAGCACTAAAATCTCTAAGTCCATGGCAGGCATTCTTATTCAAACCACCACACCATGAATGCTGCTGGCTTCTGCTTGGTGGGTAACTATACTGTATATTGGATTTGAAATGTCGTGCTCTGACACCATCTTTCCAAGTTTATCTTTAGAGTTTTTATTGATGGAAAAAGCAGTAACTGAATACAACTTTTAAAAGTAAAATTTCCTTGAGCACCATATTTATGTGTCTATATAATCCATGCTTATATACACATATATTGCATTCTCTTTTATATATTTATTCTTTTAATTCTTTAAAAAATTATATTTACTTATTTTGGGTGTGTGTGTGTGTGTGTGTGTGTGCACATACACATGTATGAGGCTTGTTGGCAGACACCTTTACCTACTAAGACATTTTTCTCTTTTATTCTTTTAATAATCATTTGTAAATATCTACTATATATTATATAGCATGTACTATATATTACATATTATTATATAGTATATGTATCATTATATATAATATAGTATATATAGTATCTATATACCTATTGTACGAATGACAAACACATGAAAGTCTGCTACTGGGTCAAAGGAGAATTGCTTCCCCCAGTATAGACTCTTCTGTAGTAGGCAGTGAATCACTTTTCTGATGCTGCACTCAGGCTGGAACAGTCCCCCAAATGCTAGAAACCTCAACAAACCTACACACGATACAGATTGATAAAGGAGAAGAATGTATCAGGAAAGAGATTTCTTTCTTAAAAACATGAACAGCATCAGAGGTCAGTTTCTACAAAACAAGTGCATATGCGTACTTTCTGTGTGGCTAGTGCTGTGAGGATTACCATGGAGTTTTTAAATATAAGGAAATTTTTGACAAAAAGAACTGATTTTACCTGAAATCGCCAGCATAAAAATGGAAAGAGGGGGTTGAAAAGAAGTGCTGTACAGGACAAAACCATAACGAAAATAATGACACTTACTAAACGAAGAACAGTTAAGATGTAGGGTGCCTAAGATAATGTGTGTTCATACACAATGCCCACTTGAAGGAGAGTCACACGAGAGGGTGGCGAGGGAGATATATTATTGTTAGCCCGTCTCTTAGCAAAAGGAATCTTGTGAAGAGGTAGAATTCTGGGGTTATGTCTGCTACCTTGGTACACAGGACTCAGAAGGTGGTGGAACGATGAACAGACTTCACAGGAAGGAGCGAGCAAAGTAGACAAAAGAAACCCTATTGATAAAAACAAAGTTTAAAATCTGAACATAGGGGTTCATAGCAGACAAATAGATAAAGAAATGGTGATGGCTATGCAGCAGATTACTCTCTAGCAATGAAAAGAGGAAATCCTGCTATTTGGGGACAACACGGATGAACTTAGAGAATAGCAAGGCAGGCACAAGAAGAAAAGCAAAACACCTTCTCATTAAATATGCAGAAGCTAAAACTGTGGATGGCTAGGGAGGGGCAAAGAAAGACTAGCCAATGGTGATGAGCCTGTATGAGATGAGAGTAATAATAGTGTTGCTCTATTTCAAGTAGAGTGACTACTGGTGGTAATAATATACTGCATATTTCTGAAAAGCTACAAGAAAGGATTTTGAGTGTTTTACCTACAATATAGAAATGTTTGAGTAGACAAGTGTTTAATTGGATTTGAACATTAAACAGTGTATTCATGTATTAAAATATAACATAACTCCCCGTAAATATGTCCACTGTTTAAATGATACCTTTTGAAAAAATTGAAAAAAATATTATTCTCATAGAATTGAGTAAGAGCAGATCAGTGATTACCTGTAGCTAGGCAGGCTTGGAGGAGAGGGGAGGGAGGGAAAACAGGAAATGGGAACAGGGCGGAGCTAGGGAGGAGGAAGACCTCATAAACGCTGCATCAAATGGCACAGTCATTATAGTTGACAGCAGTTAGTTACATTCTTGAGAATAGCTAATAGGGAAGGTTGGATTTACAGTGACTGGCCATGCAGATACACTGTGTACAATACTCAAGTAGCACACTGTGCCCCACAAATAGATGTGATTATGCAACAACTAAGCATACATGCTGATATCTGTGTGTATGTGTGTGTGAGAGAGAGAGACAGACAGACAGACAGACAGACAGACAGACAGATCTGAGTGGTCACATACTAAGGGAAAGAAAGGATGGGAAAGCATAGGCACAAGGTTGAAGGCAGAAAACAAGAGAAAATGTCAGACTCAATCACGTTTCAACTGTTGAGTTGTGTTGTTGTTTTGTTCTGTTTTTGTTTTGTTTTGTTTTGCTTTGCTTTGCTTTGCTTTTTCCATTAGAATTCTCTGATACACTAAGACTAAGGTCGAAATAAAAGACACCCACAACCACCACCAACAACAACCACCTTGAGGAAAGGCTGCAAGTGTTGGGAAATATAAAGAACTGAGACCTGCCTGGACTCCTACTGCTACCAAAGAATTACTACCTAGAAGCACCTATGAGTGAAGAATCATTCGGCTTGGCTGGGTTTCTACGCAGAGCAGCATAGTTGCAGCCCCAGCACCATCTGCTGAATCAGGAAGTTTAGGGAAGGAGAAAAAAAAGGCACAAAGCCCCTGGTAAATCTGTCTTTGTATATTCCAGTCATAAACAAGAGTTCCCTCACTTTGCACGCGGGCCTGCTGTCACCTTAACTGTGTTTATCATTTCAGACAAAGCATCTTCAGGAGGCGAGACCATCCTTCTTTCTTGACGGCGCACACTGATTAAATCTTCTGGAGAGAAGTTAGGCAAAGCAGAAGCCGCCTCCTCTCCAGTCAGCGAAGCAGATTCCCCAGCATACAAATCTCCTTCCCTTTTCTCATTGTCAGGGAAAATAAATAAAGGTGATAACATTTTGTGGCAAGTTTCTACTGAAGATGTAGCAGTTTATGTCTGAACTCAATGCTGAAATTTTTCCTACCAGCTTTGTGAATTATCTAGTAACAAAGAGAATTGGGAAGCAGCTGAGGTGTTTGCTCTTAATTCAGAAAAGCTGGAGAAAGCAAGCGATGTTAGAGTTGAAGGTCCCGAAGAGCTGCACCCCCAAGATAGTACACCCCCTTCAAGATAGAAGATGCAGAAGAGTGAGGCGTAGTTTGAGATTTTGCTGGTGGCAAGAGACTGGAAGATAGGAATTGGCAGCTCTCTGCAAACTGATTAATGCCTGGATCTCCAGAATGTGTGGTTTTAAAAAAAAAATAAAATCAGGAGCTGGCCTATCCTGCTAACAGAAAAACACACCAGCTAAAAATCTGGAGAAACAATTACATCCACAGCATATGTGCTGATCGGAGCAGTAGAGCTTGTCTTTTTAATCCTCCCTGTTAGAAATATAAAATCTACTTAATAAATCACACAGCTCTGTAGACTTCACAAGCAATTCACCAACATAAAAAAAAAAAAATCCGGACTTTACAACAGTTATCTACATTGCCAACTAGCTGCTAAGAGCCACTGAAAGGAAAGGACTTGGTCTGAGAGGTAAAATATCTTGTGTAGCTGCCTGAACCCGTCTGCACCACTTCGGAGAATTCTGATTTCTGTCAAAGACCTGTAATTGTGGGGGAGAATATAAGCCTCCTGGATCACCAACCTGGCAACTCAATTCATGGACTGCCCTTTGCATTCTTCCAAAATAACTGGCACTTAAGCATCACTATGGACAGCAAAGTGGGACTCCCAGAATGCACTTCTATCCCCTGCTTGTCACAGGTCAATGATTCCTACATCACTGTGTACGGCCTGAGCTATTCTTCCTCACTCCCAAACTTGGAACACTACTAATTAGCTCATGGAGAAACAATGCAATCTCCCTACCACGGCAGTAGCCATACGTGAACGGAACGCACAGATGTATACTTTCGTGCTTCACCAGGCAAGCTCTAAAGACTGCACTTCAATCCTCCCCGGAAGGTGGGAGGTGTGCTTTGTGCAGACTGGCCCGGCCTTTGATGGATTTATTGAGAAGACCTACTGGCTAGAATAAGCACAGGAACGTACCACGGTTGAGAAAGAGGAGCAGCAGGCTTCCAGGAGCCCATCAAACAGTCATCAGGCTGAGAAGATCACGTTGACAATGTGTTAGGACCAGAAAGAATGGCATTTCTGATGTTAAACGGAAAATAAAATTTCAAACGCAAGGTGAGCTAGCGGCCATTGCATGGGACTGCATGGCAGGGCCAGGGCCAGGGCCAGGGCCAGGGCTTCCCAACAGGGGAGGCCAGAGTAAAGAGAAAGAAACTCACTTTTACTTAAATTTACACTGACCTCCAGTGCCCAGGGGTGATGAAGTACTGTCCTTGAAATGTAGGTTTTTTTCTAAAAGATGAAAGACTAATATTAAGGCCCTGACATTAATGGAGGAAGGAAAGAAGGGAAGGAAGAGAAGCCTAGGGATTAAATATCCAGCCTTCCTTATTCAACATAGCAAGCTGCTTGTGAGGATAAATGTGTTCTGGATTTAACCAGAGTCCGGAATGCCTTGTTCCCATCCTGAATTTAGGACTGATGTCCATTTAGGAACTGTCAGCCTCTTAACGTCTCAAATTCCTCTCTATCCTCAGTACAATGATCTAAGTTATATTTCAGGTCTCCAGTGAGAAGCAAATCCGAGGAATGAAGAGGGACGATGACAGTGGTTTGCACCATGCCTGGTCAATAGTAAACACTTGGCCAATGCTATCCGTCCTCCAGGGATCTCACTGTCCACTGTAGGAACACTCAGGAGCAAGGAGACAGTCCAGGCTGTGTAAGAAAAAGAGCATGTCTGAGATCTTTGTTAGGTGTGGCATATTCAGCTGAGCCACCCTCAACCCTAGGAACAGGCTCTGCATAGGCCCTGCGGAAGTTCCCTGGAGAATGAAGTACCGGCAGGCATGCAATCTGCTCACAGACGGTGCACCACCTCCTTCCAAGCTAGATCGCAGGGCAAAGCATCCTGGTATTTCACTGTCCCTGATAATTTACGTTCATTTTCTTTACAAAAGGGAAGACACCTATCTCCAAACAAAGGGGGTGGGGAACAGACCGGAACTGGCCGGATGGAAGAAGACCTTGAGCAACTGACTACAGTAAACCTCTCATTACTGCCAGGACACTGGAAGCAGACTCCTAAGCATCTTAGTGATGCTGAGTGAGCACCTTAGTCAACTGCCTTGCCAGCTGATAAGAACCGACAGCCAACCATGAAAACCTGAAAGAGTTTCATGCTACAAAAGAGAAACAGAGGGGAATGTGGTTGAAGAAGGTGACCATTGGGTGTCCAGGTTTGCTCTCTTGTGGCACTGGACAGACCCACTCTGCTCAAAGCTTTGAAGGTATTTCTCTTCAGACCACTGCTGAGAATTTTATCTTCAACTACAAAACCCTCTGTAGTGCCTCTGGGAGTGACTGATGCACCACCTTCCATGCTCTGTAAACCTCGCATGCAGCTGGTATGATCCACTTCAAATCTGCAGATAACTCACCCAAGATGGAAGCACACAAAACATTCAAAGTAAAGAAGGCTGGATGTCACCTGTTAGGAGCGAGTGGTGGTGTAAAAGGGTAGGCATTTTCTACGTGTACTTATGGGAGATTTAAATCCTAAGTGTTATTCTAATTTCAAAGTGTGTTGGAAGTATGTCTATAGGGCTGCCCATGAGGTTCTTTATGGCCATTGTCCCACTGCTCCCTGTTCAATCCATGGGGTGACTGTCATGTCAGGATGTAGGTGACCACCAGACAGGTCCTGTGAACTGCCTGCAAACTTCTTTTACCAGGACTACATAATCAAAGCGGCAAACCAGACATAATTTGGAGGTCTATAGATGGTTGAGAAAAGGACAAGAAGCTTAGCAGATAAAGTGGCCAAGTACAAGACACAGTCAGAGGATCAGGAGCTGTGGGAGACATCAAGCCAAGTCTAGAGTCCAGTCTCCAGGCAGCTGACTAAGGAAGGCTTCATTCCATTCTTCAAATGCCCTTTTTCCCTTCCCAACACTTATCACTGGGTCCTTACTCTGTAATGAACAGTGCCTGCCCTGACTTTTGAGATCTCCAGGCAGCTGCTTATTGTCTAAGACGTTGATTTACTAGGCATTATATTTACTATATTGTTTATAAAACTCCATCCTTATTGTAAGTCACACAAATAAATGCTTGTATATGTTTACCAACAGAGTGTTATAATTATATATATTTTCCTTTCTCTTAACTGTAACACTTGGAAGGCAAGCACCATGTCTTATACTGAGTACTTATATATGATACTGATGATTCACAAACCAACATTTTTCTGGATTAATAAATAAAGGCACATGTTAAAAAGCAGTTGGCTTGTGAACAAACACAAAAGGAAGCACAGATTGATGAGATATAAGACAGTAAATTAAAGTAAAATATTGCCCGACTAATTGCCTTTCCATCAAAACACAGTTCCAAGCTATCACATCAGTGCAGTTTTACGAAGGACATAGGTTTTAATAGGGCACTATATAACATTTGTATCTTTAGGGGAGGGATGGCAAATTGTGAGCCACCGAATAATGTTTTTAACAGGCAAGCCTCAACACTAACTGCCCAGCAGGAGAGGTAGAACCTTGTCTTTATTTATTTGTTCAAAATTTTTTATCGACCACGAGTAATGATAAGAAGAATTCTTATCAGCCTAATGATGGCATCATGCCAGGAAGGGCAGCCAACATGCTACACCCAGGAATCAAGATCTATTTAAAAAGGCTTGGAATTAAGCTGAATTCAACACCAGGCCAAAATGTAAACTTATACGCTTTGGTTTGTAGAATGAACAAGTAAACTCAGAATGGCCAAGGCTTCACCTGACAGAGATTCACTTGGATGAATGTTATAGATAACTGGCAAACACCATGTCTTCTTAACATCCAGAAATGCACAAATGAGTCTCATCTTTAGAACATCTCAGTAAAGCACAATTATGCTCATGAATATCTTAGGGTCTCTAGAGAAATAGTACCAACCACACACACGAAGGAGAGGGATTTTGTACACATATAAATCAGCCATCTTCAATATGAAGACTTGGGAATTTGGTTGTGTAGTTCAAAGGCCTGACAGCTCAAGGCTGTGTAAATGCCAGTCTGAGCTTACAGTCCCTTAACATAAGGGTCACTAGGGCCAGACACTGTTGCCTCATGGTGGCCAAGCAGAGGGAGGAGAATCCAAACTTCCATTACCTTCTGTTTTATTTGGACCTTCAATGGATGGAATGGTGCGCATCTTGGGGAGGAGCAGCTACTAAATTACAAACACCCTCACCATCACATTGAGAAGTAATGTCTAACCAGCTCTTTGAGAATCTCAGACCACTCATGGCTGGTTCAGAGACCCGAAAAACCAGCTATCCAGATTGCAATACTGAATCTGACAGATGACGCATCAACAACGTAGCCTTGAGAACCTGTCTTAGTCAGGGTCTCTATTACTGCACAAACATCATGACCAAGAAGCAAGTTGGGGAGGAAAGGGTTTATTCGGCTTACACTTCCATGATGCTGTTCATCACCAAAGGAAATCAGTACTGGAACTCAAGCAGGTCAGAAAGCAGGAGCTGATGCAGAGGCCATGGAGGGATGTTCTGTACTGGCTTGCCTCACCTGGCTTGCTCAGCCTGCTCTCTTATAGAACCCAAGACTACCAGCCCAGAGATGGTTCCACCCACAAGGGGCCTTTCCCCCTTGATCACTAATTGAGAAAATGCCTTACAGTTGGATCTCATGGAGGCATTTCCTCAACTGAAGATCCTTTCTCTGTGATAACTCCAGCTGTGTCAAGTTGACACAAAACTAGCCAGTACAGAGCCTAACAAGACAAGGTCTCCCTCACAAATCCATACCTGTGGTCAAGATCTGCTCTGGCTTCTGACCGCTGGTTTGACTGTAAAGCCTGCTGTTGGAATCTTGACAGAAGGAGGCGTATGTAAAATGAGGCAGAGGTGAGCCAAGAAGGCAGGAACAGTGAGCTTGGGAGTTGTGAGGCAGGGCGCTTTGAAGACAGAGCAGTTCAGAACAGAAAGGGGCAGCCACAGTGCTGCAAGAGCCTACAAATCATTGGCTCCCATTATACATCCCAGAAAAGAAACCACACAGAGATTCCCAGTTGTGGGTCATTCTCTTCTTCAACCAACTTGACTTTAGCACCAATCACCCAAAATTTATGGAAATAAACGTCTCATAACTCTAAAGAGCAGAGAATCAAACTGACAATGCTTTTTTCTTACTCGAGGCCTTTTTCTGCCGTCCCTGTTGTGGTACTCCAAACATGGAATGTTTTATAACTCTCTTTTCCATCTCCTCCAGCTTCAGCAACCATGTTTACACATAAAAGCAAAACAAAACAAAAAGGGCTGGGCTTATAGAACCCAAAAGAAAAAAATCATGTTAAAAAAAACAACAACAAGAAGAAGCAACAACAGACAGGAATGAGGTAACCAGAATTCCTACCCGTGAGTTATAAAAATGGAAAGGTAAGGAGAATTTTATAGACCCAGAGAGTGATGAAATGAAGAGAAAGACATCAAGTCCACCCAAAAGGTGATAAAATATTTTATTTGTCTTCTGGTTGTGAAAAAGAAAATAAATCATTAAAATGCCTGTCAGGGTGCCCAAGGGAAAGGGCATCGAATAGGACTTGGCTGTAAATGTTGTAGGAGTAATAAAAGAGTTGGTTTTGTTTCCTTAGCACTTTTCTGGGCTGAGCCTCCCTATTTCAACATAGGAATCATGGACAGTGGTTAAAAAAATGAACCCGCTGCAGGGCACACATTATTGTCTCCTGGGCTGGCCAGGCTCAAGATCTCCAGGGCAGCTGTTTCTGCAGAGAGCAGATTCCTATTTTACTGACCCTGCAGGACAGGCCGCCAAACTCCTGGCCTTCTGGATTACAGCTTCTTTTATTTTCACAGCTACTAATGACTCCATCATACCTTCTATAAAACATTTATTTTTCCTAGTCTTTGAATTGAAGATAGAGACAGGCTCCTGCCCCAAGGCACTCATTCTCCTGTCTAAAGGGCCTTGGATTAATTCTATTGTTGTTTAGTGATGTATTTCAAATGCCTGGGGGTAGAGAAGGGTGACAGGGTAGCTGTTATAATAGCAACTGTGGATTTTATTTAAACCTGAGAAGGATTAGGTAAGAATTTGCAGAAGAGGTAGGATTTCCATTAGCCCACAAGCTTACACCCAGCATCCTCTTTGAATATAGCCTTTATGCTTGAAACATCAAGCTGTCCTGCAGACACATAATGGCTCAACTAAGCCTCAGATACAGCTCTTGCTCAAAACTATTCTTCTCTAGTCTGCTGATGACTGTAAATATCAAGAATCAAGAATTTCCAAAACGTCCTGAGCATCAAAATGGACTGAACACACATTCTAACCAATACTGATCTCTACAACAATGCAGACATCTGTACTAGATCTACAAGAATTTAGCCTCAATTTTCTCCATCTGAGGCATACACAGAAGGACATAAGGATAGCACAGAGCCAGAACATGACAGAAAAGGTGACATATATAAAATGGAAATGCCTTTGGCTGCCTTTCAGTAGAACTCCGCTATGATGGCACATGACAACCTGTCAACATTGTCACAAGCTTTAAAAGAGTTTCCCAAGAGCTCCACTGATTTACCGGGTCAGTGCACAACAATACTCAGAGGCACAGATTCAATGCTAACAGCTGCGCCTATGTTCTTGGGAGCAGCCCCAGGAAAGCTAGAGAGGCCAGTTGTCCCTTGTGGTTGTACACTAGCCATTCACAGGGCCACTTTTGACAATACTGGCCAATACCATGTCTCAAATGGAAACATGGCTGAAGACTGACTCTCTGGAATATCTCTTCAGAATGAGCCATGGCTTCATATTCCAGACACATATGCAACTTACAGTCTTCAACAGGAACTTTGGCTCTACATGTCCATTGTCTGAATATTCCTATTCACATCGGATGACTCAGGGGAACAGTAATGAGGAGATGAGTAATGTTCTCTTGAAGTCACTAGTTAGGAGAAGAGCAGTTGTTCATTGCCTGACAGGACAGGTTTCTCAGGCCAGCCAAGAACTGAACAAATAAATCAATGCCACTTTACTCTCTAACATCTTAAACCCACGTATTCGAACTTTGTAGCTCAGCTCTCAAGTCAAAGAAAGCTTTTGCCAAACTATCCTTGGGCCTTACGTGATAACAGAGATGGCCAGGAGATAGGTGAGACTCAGCAGAGGGAACATTTCTGGAGAGAAAGCCCAAGAGAACACACTGGTTTTCTGCATTCTGCCATTGACTCCGTTATTTCAGGAATCCTTTGTATGAAGCTAACACGATGTCTTATTGAAACTGAGTAAACAGGTATCTGGACAAGGGAAAATAAAAACTTGAAACCTGGCAGGACAGTTTTACAACTTGACAACTGCTAAGGGACCTTGCCCCTTTCAGAGCAGGCCAGAGAAAGCCTTGGAGATTTTCCTATGCCCTGTGTCTCCCCAGCCCCACAATTTTCTAATTATTCTAATTTCTTATTAGAAATTATTTTTAGAACTGGAAATTATGCTTTGTGGAGAAATATATTAAACAGCTGTTTAATGGCAAATAAAGGATCCATAAAATACAGAAAGTCCACTGCCTTAGGAGTTGGCAAGTAACTCTACATGATACTTCACATTACAGTAGGGTGGGCAAAATCTAACAGGCTCGGTGGGTTATGTTGGTGACCCTCCATGTATATCTCTAAGGCCCCAATGCAAATCTAAGGAAAGATTTGGCCATCGGTTGAAGCCAGGCCCTGCTCAGAGCTTTGCTACAGGTCACCTGTCATCCACACATATCCACTATTTGCTGGGTGGGGAGATCACTAAGATCTGCTGTTGAGGAATAACAGCGTCTCTTCTTTTTAGAGAATAGAAGGAGAAGGGAGCAGAGCTAATAATTAGACAAAGTTCTGTGCTTATGAGTTGAATATGGAGTACGATCATAATGAGGACAGGCAGCTCAAGCGCAGGCTTGTCTCACGTACATGAGAAACTTCCGTCTCGATTTCAGACTCCCTAAGGATGGCTGTCCAGAGCAGCTTATGGTTATCATTAGAGCACTGCACTTAGTGGGACCCTTGGTGATGACCTTTGAAGACAGAGTCTCTGAGGATGGTAAACAGATGGCAAAAGCGGCCATGATTGTGGGGCAGAACCTATTGGGTGGAGGGTGTGCTGATGTTTGCTTTCTAACTACACAAAGCCCTCCCCAGCTCGGTGATCCCTGCCAAGCCCCAGCCTTAAGCAAGATCTCTGCTCTTTTCTTCCCTAATACCCTGTCTGTTTATTATTGTGCAATGACTTTGACTAGTGGGGGAACCTCCAAAAACTCCAAAGTATTCTCTTCCTACAACCTTGGTCATAAAATCAACAAGAAAGGGGACTAATTAAACACAGCAACCCTAGAGCGAGTCACGCTGCAGTGACATTAAGGAAAGCTGTGCCTGAAGCATCCTCCATGGGGATTAGACGAGTAAAGCCCCTTCAGAAGACAAGAGGACTTTTCCATGTATCCAATGGGTACACTGTGGTGAACCACAATTTTCTAAGCCTACTAAATCATGCCTGTTCACTCGCTGGCCCAGAAGGCTGGGAGGTGTCTCACCTCTCTTCCCTCCATATACACACCCACAAACCACATACAAGCCTATTCACATCCTTCTCCTCAGCTCCAGGTCTTAGATACATTGATGTCACTCATAGCACTTAACAAGAACCATGTCCCCTACAGAACCGGCAGTGTTAGCAAACTCCGAAGACAAAAGTGTGAATCAGTGTGTGTGTGTCCTGAAGCAGAGACTCTGTTTAGCTAAACAGGAGGAAGCTAATGAAGTCCAGGAAGCAGTTAAGTTTATAATGGGGATAGAACAGCCCCAAAGGCTCTAAAAAAGACAAGCTTTCCGGCCTGAGGCCTGTCCAGGGCCATTCTGTCTTCCAGGCTGGCTGAGTAGCTGGGCTGCAACCACAACCTCAAAGCACTGTTTGGCAGTAGCAGCTCAAGTCCTGCTGTGGAGACCACCTGCCTGGCCGCTTTCAATTTCTATGCTGGGGATACAGGGTTCCAGTTGGTTTGCGAAGGAGAGGAAAAAAAAGAAGCAAGCATCCACAGGAAGGAGTACTTAATGCAGGAGAGGATTATATACTCTGAAGATTAGCCGAAGGGAAAGATGATGAGGGTGGCTGAGTTTCCACTGGTGTGGGGAAAATATCTTTAGGATTTCTTGTCTGCCGATCAAGAGATCAACCCTCTGCAGTAGTTCCCTGGGAGCGGGAGAGGTAGGGGAAGGGATACGCTGTAAGCATTATAGTGCTGCCTGTGTTATCTTGGAGTGGGGGGCTGTGCATGTCCACTTGCCTGTCTTCTAGTATAGTCTAGCTTGAGGGGCTACGTGTAGAAACATGCAGGCTCTGACTTATGCCGAGGTTATAGCAAGTTCCTTCCAGCCACAGGGATCTGTCACTAGCCCAAGCCCACATGATCAGGATAATAGCAGGAGGCTAAGTAGTCAAAACACCACAGAAGGATGTGAGGGAGACAGAAATCAGGCTGGTGGAGTGACTTCCACTGATTCTTAGACCGGTGCTAATGAAGCAAAGTGAGAAATCCAGAAATGAGACCATCCTGAGCCGTAGGTCTTATCCTGGCTGCCAAGAAGGTTCTATACTCCACTGAATGAGCCCACGGCTGAGATTCGGTTGCTATGATATGTACTATGGGCCACTTTAAGGCTGCAAAAATGACCTCAGAAATGGGGAATAGGCCACTTTCCTCAGTTAAACCACCTCTACTATCTGGGGAATTAATTTCCACAAATAATGTATAAAAGGGGGGAGTGATCCGCACCCTTCTCTTTCTCCAGGATAGTCCTTAAACAAAATGCTAAGTAAGCACAACGTTCTTTTCTTTTGGGCAGAATCTGATGAGCATAAACCAAAATTAAGAGGCTACTTGAAAGCCTGTGGGAGCTGTCCTTAAACAGTCGCATTCTTCAAATGCCTCTCTAGCAGGATAGGAATGAGCCCACTCCAAGCCGACACATTCTGGGAGACACTGGTGGGCTCCTGTTCTATGGGGTCGCAAACACCTTTATGATTTCTATTCAGGTTCCCTTACCATGTGCCTTGACCTATCTCGGGTCACAAGGGTGTGCCCAGAAATATTTAGCAGTCACACTAAACAGCCAATTCCACTGTCTCTGGGAAAACAAAGCAAAGCAAAACACAATACAACACAACACAACACATCATGACCCAAGAGAGCTTTTCTAAAATTCAGGAAGATTTGCTTTCCATTAACTGGAGAGGCAGCTGGGGTTCATGCTCAGTTCCCAGAGCCTAGCACCTCTGGGAAGCCTCCAATCTCTGCCACTTAGTAGCTATCTGGCCAAGGGTGACTACTCAACCTCTCTTACTTTTCTCACCTTAAAATGGATATAAAAATCTAAAACTATTCAAAATACCTTATAAGGACTAAATGAATTGTGATGTGCAAAAGACCTCAAATCGTGATGGCATACAGTATGTGGCCATCATCCTTGAAGGAATGAGGACATTCCAAAGAGATTTTTGGGTCTCTCCTTTGACTATCTAGACTAGTAAAACAAGGCACCCTTGTGAACTAGAATTGCTCCTAAGAATCGAATGATGAGAAAAGCAGAGGGCTGAGAAGGTATGGGGCTGTCCCCAGGGACAAGAAAGGGATTTTACATAGTGCTGATGACATAGACTATCTTGGAGGAAGGTCTAGCTGAGATCATGATAGATCAATGATGGACAGGACCACACCTTTCCGGGACTGCTTAATTGTGAGTGAGTGTGTGTGTGTGTGTGTGTGTGTGTGTGTGTGTGTGTGTGACTTTTGCCTTCTATTTTTACTTTTTACCCCCATTTTAAGAGATGGATTTCAGTTGTCTCTGGATTGCTTTCTCCCTCTTGCCAATATGACCATACTGAACAAATCTCCTTTCTCTGCTTTTTACTATTTATCTGGCTCTTTTAATTATCGAGGAAGTGTGACCAAGCCTGGCTTGTTAGCTCAGCTGGGGAACAGACTGTGCCCTGGTAATGTTACTATTGGTGGTGGTGAATAGAATTTTTATTACTGTATGCATAGGTATGCTGCTGAAGACCTCCGTTTTCTACATCTTCGTTCTTAATTGAAGGTTGTGTAAAAATAAATGCTTTAAAACAATTTCTGGTTGCTTTCGTATCAAAGCTAAGAGTCTCTTGCTGCCTTTTAAATGACTATTAATACTTTGTAGCTAGCATCAAGAAGAGGTGGGGTTATTTCCAGCCCCCGTCCCTTGAGTCTGGGCTTACATAAACCCTCTCTGGCCGATGAGGAAAGCGAGGCTGAACGCACAGGGAAGCTACAGTGGCAGCGCTCACCCAGGTTGAATCTTCCAATCTCATTGCAGCCTTGGCTCTGAACCTGCATTACGTGCACTTTGCACCCAGCGTGTCGTCAGGCCGCAAACCACCAGTGAATACGGAGACCTGTTGGCTCAGATTTGATACTCTGTGTTATGAACGACAGTGTTTTTAGTGCACATGCACAGTTTTCTACTCTGCTGGGAACATAAGGAGAGGGATGAGACAGGCTGAGCCAAAGGGAGTAAGTTATCTCAACTGATTGATCACCGTTAGTTATAGATTGAACTCCTGGTTCTATACCTTCCCCCTTCTCACAACTGCACTTGACCAGAGACAGAGTAAGAGAAAGCCCTCCTGTCCTAGGATTCCGCAGCAAGTTTCCAGCCCCCATGTTTGGTAATGGTTCCAGAATGACTAGAGTAGAATAAGACAAAGCCCACCTACCCCAGAACTCCCCCGTGGACTTTAAATTAGACCTGAGAGTCACTTCATGGTCCCTCTAACTTGGTAATGGGAGACCCCAGAATGCTGGACTTATGCAGAATAAAACACTCATTGCATTTACATACTATTTGAGTCCAGGGTATCATTCTTCAGTGAATCATGGACCCTTACATTAATGGTTTAAGTTGGGCATGGTAGAACATGCCTATAATAACAGAACTTAGAAAATGGAAGCAGGCTCAGGGGTTCAAGAACATCTTCAACTATATAGTAAGTTTGACACATACCTTGACTCAAAACAAACCAACCAAGAAACATAACAGTTTAATTACAGAAAACAAAAACTCTTAATATTTTTCTACTGTCATTCTTTAGCATGTAAATATCAAATTAGTATGACTTTGGATTTTATTGTGCTTGACAAATGAGAACATCTATCTCACTAGTATGCAAATATGTTTTCATTTTTTAATAAATGGCAAAAACGATATGTATTGCAAAGAATTGTTTTGAAATAAATTTCTTTTCGATTTATTGTCAGTAACTTTGATTTGTATACCTATTTCATATACTTATATGATTGAGTCATGTGAAAACCTCTCAGGAAAAGGTGGCTATGAGTAGAGGGAGTTTAAGGTCTGTCCTAAATCCCATCTCCCAGGTACCAGTTTAGTGCAATGGTAAGGATGACCCATATGATACTATATGAAGGACCACCCAGCTGGGCCTAGCCCTGGCTGCAGACCCACAGAACCACAAGCAAACAAAACAGTTGTTGTTTTAAGCCGCAACTCCGGGGTGCTGTATTAAGCAACACATAACTGATGATAGGCCTGCACAGATGAGGCTTTGTCATCAGTAGCATTTCTAGCACAGGTTCACACACATGAAACCAGGACATCTGCCTACCTGCCAACACATTTACCAATCACCATGTGGAGCTTCCAAGCTCTCATTCCACCTGCCTGAGGCCAGCGAGGTCACTGCGGTCAGCACACTGACTTGAGAAAAGCTACAGCCAGTTAATAACCAGATATGGGGCAAAAGAGGCTACGTTTCCAATGTAGGTCTTTAAAGGAAGACATGGTGGTAACACAGGGTCTTGCTCCTTGTAACATGACAAAATGTAGGGCCATGAAGACCTCTATCTGGGGTCAATAGTAGTTGTTTTATTCCATGGGGTCTTAATGAGGTGGGCAGTCGTGTTCGGTATTATGTGCAAGCCATGCAAAGTGAACATCTAAGTGAGACTCTAAGGAGCAGGTCCCAACTAACTATGCAACTGCTATGCTGCAGATACAGGGTACCAAGCAAGCAAGTAGTCCCAGATAGCTTCTGTTCTCTGATGATCAAAATGACTGAAATTTTCTTATATATACATAATTAGAGTTTGGAGGGGGGGTTGGTTCCCAGTGCAGAAGAGATAAAATGCCAACAGTTGGTGGTAGTCAGGGACACATGGCCAGGCAGGCAGGGAGGTAAGACTGGAATCCAGTGAGCCATCCTCAAGTGTCCAGGCTGGCCCTATCCTGGGATGCTCTGCTGGCCACATCTCACTTCTGACACTTTGGGGCTTGGCTAACTTTGGGTAACTCCATGTTCTCCTCTATGAAATGTGAATATTAATAAAGCCTATCTTCCAGGAATGCCATGCTGATTACAAGAGAACCACACATATAAAACTTTAGTCTGATACCCAAGGAAGACAGAACCAAAATATTAGCTGTGGTGACGCTGATGATGGTTGTCAGTAGAGTTATGGATTTATTTATCACTTTATTATTTTTAATTTTTATTTATTTAATATTTATTTTATGATTTTAATGTTTAATTATTTATTTTATTTATGTTTATTACTATCGTTGTGTTTATGATGTTCCCAGAGCTATAGTTAACACTGCTACAAGAGATTTTCTTTGCCTTGGAAGATGACCCTCCCCGCCATGTCTCTCTCATACCTGGACCTTCAACTCTGTGATCTGCACATACAGAGGACAACTAGTAACACACACAAACTGAAGTAAGAGTTCACGCACCACCCTCTCTCTCACCCTAGGGAAAACTAATGATAACACCCAGACACTTGCTTGTCTCCCTGAGCCTAATTAAAACAGCACAGTGTCAATTACACAGAAAGGCAGAGAGAAAGGCATCCTACCAGACATTTTTACAGAATCCTGCTTTGTACTTGAAACATGTAATTATCATTAACAAACACCGATGCTAATAATTCAATCTGCTCTCTGGACAAGAAAAGAAATGCAAACATGGCCCAGGCCCAATCACCTGATGATCGTAGACAACTTCCTCTAGGTGCTTATCTTCCCCCTTACTACCCATCAAACACACAGTGGGAGGTCTGCTGCCCATCAGAGGCCTGGGGGCTAGGGGCTGGCATTCCTCACAGCCAGGAAGGGAGGACTAGTCAGAACAGACTTAGTTCTTATAGCCACAAAAGGCATTGCATGGTATTTGCAGCCTGGCCTCCTAAACCAGCCCTTTGCTTTTGATCTCTTCACCTGGGAAAATGGAGGTAGGAGCTAGCAACCTCATCTGGGCAGCCTCTGTGTTCTTCACCTGGGAAAATGGAGGTAGGAGCTAGCAACCTCATCTGGGCAGCCTCTGTGTTAAGCACCACACTGAAGACCAAAATCGAGTAAAAGACATTATCAATAAATGCAGAGCTTTAAATGTGCTCACATTTCTACCCATCAATTCTTTGTTGGAACAACACTCTTTTCAGTCACTCCTAAACCTTAACGTTTAAATATCTGAGAATCCTGAGCATTCAATAACTAGTATTCACACCCACTGAGTTTATTCAGCACTGTGTTTCCCTTAATATAACTATATGCGAGCATCGCTCCTTCCCCCCACATAGATGATCTACGAAGGTCACTTTAGGTGAATTCTCTTTTAATTAATCAAATATGTGACTTCTGCAATACTAGAGATGCCTTTAATCCACCAAGCAGTCCCTGGGCTTGCAGACTTCCTCCTGTTCTGAACAAAAATATCGCAAGCCCAAACTAGCATTCCAAGTCCCAGACCCACAGAACAGTAAACAGAAGCAAGTTAGGATAAGGCAGAAAACTGGCAAACTGGAGAACACAGAGTTCCAAGACTTGCAGGAGTTTGTATGGATGCCCAAAAGGCTAAGCCAGAGCTTCTAACTAAAACCCAGGGATCTGTAATAGCGAAGTTCTTACCTTAAGAAAGACAACCTGGTTAGTTGGTCTCTACACGGCGGCAGGGAACAGGTCTTCATCCAACAAAGTAAAGCAGTCTACCAGAGAGAAAAGGACCAAGTAAGAGCTGCCCACTGCTCAGTTACAGCAGCAGCAGCAGCAGCAACAACAACAACAACAACAAAGGTAGTCTCTGGATGTTTGAAGACTTTTCAAAATAAAACAGCAACCACATAATGAATCGAACAATCTCAAATGCACGAAATCCCTGGAATCAAGTCAAGGTGGGATCGTTGGTATAACAGAGAGTGAGCTAAGGTTTATTAACACACACCTGGGCCCCGACTAATTGGGAACGCAGTAATGGTGAAATCATGCACCCCGTGAAATCCCTCCACAAAAATGGCTGATTCCCAAAGGGCTGACTGGCAGAGCTCACCATAGCATGGACTTACACCAGCCTGTTTGGCAAGCTGCTGCAGTCACACATTCACACCTTCAACACATCCACAATGAAGACTCTATACCTTTTAACCCACCTCAGGTTGGAAGACAGCCCTACCCAGCTGATGAAATAATGACAACATGAGACTTGAACCTAGATAAGGAGGCGGGAAGGAACTGGAGTATCCCTCTGCAAGCCCTCAAAGAAGCAACTATAACAGACAACCAATACACCCGGTTAACGACGATTCTGCCATGGACACATCCCTATCTATGATAGTTATTTGGTCAGTCTGGCTAAGGATATTGGTGCTCATTGTCAAACAGCAGTCCAGATGTGGAGAGAATATCCTCTTTTTTTTTAAAAAAACAATGTGTTAACGTTTGAATCAGTGAATCACCTTCCTATTTAATCAAGGAGAATCTAAGAAGAAAAGCTAAGCCCCCAAGAAGGAATTCTACTTCTAAATTACTATCAAACTCAGCATGTCAACAACAGCTTTTCTGCAGATCCTCAACTCACTGGCCCATTCTGAGAACTTCATATTTGCCAGACAGTATCATCATAAATTCCTCAAAATAAATCCCTCTTCTATATAGTTACAAACAGGATACTTTCAAGGACCCCAACTAATATGTCACCTAAATTTTTTAAAGTTAACTTCATGGGAGGGATGCAAGCACAAGTCACTAGCATGATTTAGCAAGGGGTACACAGGAAAACAAAACCCACCCAAGCAGAAAGCATGCAGCAACCTGACCATCTGGCTTGTTCCAGGGATAAAATTACTATTTCTGGAAGGATTAAGGGAGTCCAGATTCTTGAAATATTTTCCATAATCAGTATGATTTCTCCCAAGTTTGGGAAAGTGTACTACAGCTGTCTGAGTTGGTCATCCTGGCCAGAGGATGACATGAAAGATCTCTCTATACAACAAGGAGCAAATCCAACTGTCACAAGCAGGTCTGGAAATTCAGGTAGTAAACACTTAAGTGATTTAAAAAAAAAAAGCAGTTTTTACGTGTATACAATGTGTATATGTTCTATATACCCTTCCTGTATCAGAAACAGGTTTTTAAAGCTTCTAAGTACTCATACCCATCAGCCATTTTATAGCTTTTGACTGAGTGTCACTGCATGTTTAACACTGTTGCTACTTTTCCTTCCCAGAACTTTCCATCACTTCAGACATGAACCCTGAAGCCACTGGCCAGTAAGCCCCATTCCTGCTTCCCAAGCCCTGGTGAGTTCTATGATCTCAGTAACTTTGTATCTTTAGGTTACTTTGTAATCAGGAAGCCATGTTTTTATATCTACACTGTTTCCCTTTGCACATAGTCCTCAAGGTTTATCCATGTTACAGCATGTATCTGAATGTCACTCTCTCATATATAAATAATAGCCCAACAACTACACACCATGTTTTGTTTATCCCGGAACCCATTTTTATATAATTAACCCACCAGGTAATTACTGAGCAGTTGCAATGTGAAAAGTCTTAATTTTTTAAAGTACTAACTTTACCCTGAGAATAGTGAGCTTAGAAGAGACAGACGAGATACCCAACAGGAGCCAATTAATTATACAAATCCTAGCTTGAGAATCATCAGCAGTAGCAGGAAAACAAAAATTATTAAATAGTTTTTCTTCCCTAAGGGTTTGGTGAATCCCTCCACACAATCTTAATTAGTGGTCTTCATTTTTAAAGTAGACATGAGATTAAAGCCTCCCCAAGTCTGGAGTCAGGGTACACTGTTAACTCTAATATCACACGGCCTACAAGCCTACAGTGTGATGTGTCATTGCTGATCCTCTTCCCAGGATAATGAGCTTCCATCAAAATGGCTGATGCCCAGAAGTCAGAAGCCATGGAACCATGAAGCACTGGCTCCACCCTAGCCGACAGCCTAGGAAACAGCCTAGGAAAGTCACAGAGAAATCAAGTCTGCCTCTACCCTGCTGCCCACCCAAAGCTGTTATCTCCATAGCAAACAAAGAAAGTAAGCAGCCTCCGTGGGAAACACGGAGTCCTCAGGTGAGCGTGGCTCTCCAACAAGAAAATTTAATAATAGAAAGGAGCAGCCACTACCTTCGTCACTCCAAAGTGGAGGGAAGCACAGACAGTGTGAAGTGCGGAGCCACGAAGAAGTGGCCCCTGAGGACGCTTCAAAAGGCATCCCTAGGACATCACCACCACCACCAATGAAGTAATCATTTTTGCATTCTGGAAACAGAATTTCAAACCATTGCCATTGAGGGCACAGGCTATTGTGTTCAACAAAATACCTCAGCTTGGAGAGTCTGCTGTCATCCACATGAGCTAGCACTTGGCTGAGCTGGGGTTCATTCTCTGATTTACATTCAACGTCATTTAAATAAGAAAAGCCCTTTTAGAAAATTATGGAAAATCAAGCCCTTGGCTCCTCATGTGCATTTTTAAAGACTTGACTTCCAACTGGGCATGGTGAGTCACACCTGCAAACCCAGCAGCACTCAGGAGGCAGAGGCAGGGGGATTAGAAATTCAATGACCACCTCAGCTATATATCAAATACAGGGTAAATTCAGAAATAAGACTGATTTTTTTTTTTGAGCCAAAGGGATTTTTGTTTGTTTGTTTCATATAAAGACCAAATGGACATTGTAGCATGTAGGTAAATAATTCATTGTCTCTAAAACAAGAAATATATATTCATATTCTATCGGTTGTAGATGCTGACCCCAAATGGAAGTTATGAGTATGCATTTGTGTCTGTGTGTATGTGTCAGTCTGTGTGTGTGTGTGTATCTGTCTGTCTGTGATGTGTCCATATTCACATGGGTGTGAAAGACAGATCAATGTGAATTCTCCACCTTGATTTTTGAGACAGAACAGGGTCTCTTACTGAGCCCAGAGCTCATGGATTTGGCCAGGCTTGCTGGCCAATGACCTATAGGGCTCTGCCTCCACTTTACCCCCTTCTCCAGCCTTACCACAGTTGCTTTCCACCCGGAGATCGGAACTCAGGACCTCATGCTTATATGCCAGGCAATCTGTCAAGTGAGCTATCTCCCCAGCCCAGGATGGTTAATTTCAATAGTCAACTTGGTGAGACTTAGAACTACCATGGAAACAAAGCCCTGGGCATGTCTGTGAAGGACTGTCTAGATTGGGTTACTTAAGGTGGGAAGACCCACCATAAGGTGAGCAGCAGTGTTCCATGGGATGGGGCCCCAGTTGAATAAAAGGCAGAGAGCAAACTGCACAGCAACACTCTTCTGTCTCTCCTCCTGTCACCTGTCACCTCTTGCATTTTTCCTGTTCCCATGCAGTTCCACCATAACGGACTGCACCCTCAAACTGGGAGTCAAATAAGCCCTTCCTTCCTTACGCTGCTTTTGTTAGCTGTTTTGATAAAGAAATGAGAGAAGTAAATAAAACAGATGCTAATACAAATGACTTAAACAGGAATCCCGAGAAGAAGGCCCGCAGTGCTTGGTCCCCAACCCTCGGGACACCAGTAACATACACTCCGAAGGCATACAAGGTGCACAGGATGAGTGCTGGAATTTCAAATCCCACAACCATTTCAATGTCTGGCAGACATTAAGTCCATTCAGCCCTTCGTATGTTTAGCTTGCATCCTCACTCAAAAAAACAATCTGAATCCATTTGCAAAAATATGAGCCCCAGGGTGAAGAGATGGCTCAGCAGTAATGAGCCTGCATTGCTCTTGTAGACGACCCACGTTTGATTCCTAGCACCCACATGACAACTGTCTGCAATCACAGCTACAGGGGATCCAACACCCTCTTCTGGCTTCTGCAAGAAACTGCACTCGTGTTCACCTACCCTTATACAGGCAAATACTCATAACTAAAACAAAACAAAGCAGCTAGTAATAAAGATTCATACGTAGTTAATAAAACTGAACTTGCATTTGTTTAAATGTCAATTCCCTTTGGTTAGGAGATAAACTGCACCTGTCCCCCTCCTCCCACATATTGAAGTATTAACCTAAGCACTTCAGAATGTGACTTACTTAGAGATAAGGTCTTTAAAGAGGCAATTAACTTAATATGAGGCCATCATAGCAGATCCTAATATGGTATGATTGGCAATATCATCCAAGGAGATCAGGTACCAGGCATAAACATGGAAGGACAGGTAGGAAGATATGGTCATCCACAGCTAACGAGGGAGCCCCTAGGGAGGAGAACCTGTTGGCAACTACATCCTAGCACCGAGAGAAAATTAATTTCTATTGTTTAAGCTACCGGACTCTGGTACTGTGTTATGACAACCAAGTAAAACTGATAACCCCTCTGCCAGGATTGCCAGGGAAGACTCTAGAAAGGTCTGAGGAACTCTCCCACGCTTCACAAGAAGCTCACTGTCCTTCACATCCTCAGCTCCAATCAAGGCGATCTCGAAATCCAAAGAGGCCTTACTCTAACATGGAGTAAGGGCCCTTGCATGTCCCAAGCCCTCCCTTGCATGTCCAGAGCCCTCTGGCTTCCATGTGTAGGGATGCCCTGCCTTTAACAAATACTGAGTGCTATTAAGACATTGTCCTTCAAAGAGCATCATCCAAATGCCATCTCCAAGAGCCGTATCTTTTCGCTTGCCTGGGTATGGTTAAGATGCCCTAGCCAGCTTTGTTCAGCCTCCACTGCATCTCCTGCTTGAGAATAAAGGAAGAAGCAAGGACAGAGCGCGCCTTATAGAGCGCAAAAAAGTGAAGGTCAGAGCAAGAACCGTCAGGAGCAAGGAGACTCCCAGTTGCCTCAAGACCTAACTCACAAGTAATTGCTTTTTCTTTCATTGGAAAAGTTTATACAGGAGAGCTGACTGAGTGCTGACTATGGTCTCTTACTAGTGCTTGGAGCCACAAACACTACAGTTTTAATTTTCTGCCCAAGTCTTTCTCCACAGACAATACATGCATACAACATAGAGAGCAGGCACGAAGAAAGTAGTGTTGCAATAAAAGTGAACCAGAATAAAGTCACACATCTGGGAGAAAGCCAGGGTGCCAGGAGCAAATGGAGAGACCATGGGGCCTGTCCTCAGGTCCCAGACCCACCAGGCTCCACTGCAGGTCTTGGTTGTGTGATTTCATGGTTCTTGGCAAAGAGCTAGGCATAGCTTTGCCCAGCTGCCTGCAGAAAAGAAGGAGAAAGCTCCTTGCTTTTGGAGTCCTAGCCAGGCTGGGGGATTTTTGTTAAGGGCACATCCCAGTCACAGGGGACTGCTGACACTCATCTGCCAATTCCCTGTAGTGAAAGGAGAGGCTGACTGATGTAATTAACCAGGTGAACAGGGAACTTGTCAACCACTTAGATAAGACAGCCCTTGAATTGATTCGGCTCCCATTACTCCAGTGACTGTCCGTCCACCCCCTGCTGATTGTACAGGCTTTGGGAGTAATTTCCTACAAGGAAGTAAGAAAAAAGAAGGATGGTTCCTGAGCCTACAAATTATAGAATTCTGCTGTTAAGTCAGCTAACACCAGGCCTCTAGCTAAGGAGTAATTGACTTTAAAGGGTCAGGAGACACACCCTGCTGTGTGCCTTTGTCACAGAATCTCTAATGCAAGGGTGAACTTTTTAAATCTTTAAGCACTGAAGTTTCTTTTTGTTTTTGTTTTTAAGATGACAAACATAAAATAAATACACAAATATAAAAGAATAAAAAGAGAAATAGCTAAGCTTCCTTACCCAATTCAATATTCTCTGCATCTTTTACAAACAATTTCAATACTGACTTTGCTAAGTGGTTATAACTATTGGGCTGTGACCACTCAAGGTCTCTGTGGGCACTCACGTCTGTATCTCTTGGCGTGACTCACACAGCACTGGATAGATTCAAAACTCGGCAAACGCTCAACGGTTGGCTGCTTCCTGTTTGGAAAAGATTTTGGTCCCGAATTCCTGCTGTCTTCAATCTAAGCATACCTGAGTTATGTCCCCAGAGCTATCTAATAGAAATTAATAAAAAGTGGGTTGCTTAACACAATAGAAATGTAATCCCCCAACAGGAAGACCAGAACTATATAACCAACATGGATGAGACGGGGCCTTCTGAAGACCCTGTACATATAAAGACCTGTTCATGTTCTATTCTAGTGCTGCTGCTGCTGTTGTCTCATAACCCCCACGTGCAGCCGCAGAGACATTTGTGTGCCTTTCCTCTGTGCCTTTTTGCCAACACCTCTGCATCCTCATATAAAACACCATTGAATGAAGGTCCTTCCTGAATCCAATACGTATCTTCCCGAGACCCTTAATCACAGCTGCATAAGTATTAGGGCAGAAGACCTGAAGATGTCTTCTGAGGGGATAGCATTCAACTGACTACAATGTCTAAAATCAGACCATACTGAGGCAGGGTAGAAAGATGGGTAAATTGAAGGAGACATGGATGGTGAAGAAACGGTCCTCAAGAGTCGGGTTAAAGCCTCTCACCCATTGAAAACCACGGATTGCAGCACATTTAATAACATGTGCTGTGAGAGTTGACTATGTATGTGGGTATGACCATGTACAGAGATATGTTTTTGAATAATAATGCTTCAACAATAAACCATGCTTACAGCCATTTCCTGAAGATCACAAATGAGACTGGGTCTTTTTATAAATTATTTATTTGTTTGGCCTAAGTTATTAAAATTTAAAAATTTTAAAAATATTGTTTAATTAATTTTAACTTATTTAAATAATTTATTTAATTGTTAGTGACAGAAAGAATGTGTGTTCACTTGTTCGCACATGTGCACATGCACACACACACACACACACACACACACACATATCAGAGGAGTACTTGTGGGAGTCAGTTTCTCCTTCTACCATTTGGGGTCTAGGGATGGAATTCAGACTTCCAGGCTTGGAAGTGAGTGACCCTATCCACTGAGCAATATTGCAGGCCTCAAGACTTAACTTCCCCTGCAGCTCCTATAACCTACAGTTTTCCTGTCAGCTGCAATCCCATTCAATGTATATCAGAAACCACCCTATGATATCATGTACCAAAACCAAAAATTTCCTTAGTAATATTTGAGGTGGAACTTTAGAAGCTACTAAAACCCAAAGTGAGGCTACCTCAATGTCTCTTTATCATGATTCTCTCAGGAGAAGCCCACAGTCTTACCTGGGTGTCTAACCCTTTGTTCCTCCTGTGATTCTCCATTAATCCCATTCTCACCTTCTTACATCTATGCTAAAATCTCTTCCTAAAGAACTCCAACTCTGCTTCCAACTGCCTGTCCTAACCTTCACCTGAGTAGAGGCTGCTGTGGGCAGCACCCTGGACCCCCTCAGCTCCACTGTCTGCATGATCTTCCTCACAAAATCCCCTAGTCAGGACCCAGGCTAATCCTGAATCATCCACAAGGGCCCAGACCCTCCAATTCCAACTATCTCTGAGCCACGGGAACGAAGTTCAGTGACATCCCTCTGCCTGTACATGGGCTCCTGTCTGCCTTCCTTCTAGGCTCCTTTACAACTCACACAGAAAGACCCAACTCAAATGACAATGCCTTTATATTCCCTTGTTCGGCTTCATCAAACTTACTGGATTCTTCTTTTTAAACTACCAGGGCTTGCAAGATGACTCAGCTGAAAGCTGTGTCTTGTAAGTTCTCCGTAGAGGACTCAGTGCTCCTCACCTTTCCCCTCACAAGCACTATGGCAGCACAGATAGCACTTTGCTTACTAGCAGGCCTCTCCCTCCCACAGAGTGCAGCAATGCTCTACAAAGAGTGAGTGCTCCCAGAGATGTAAGACATATGGTGTAGGAACATATTATGGTCCTTGTCTCTGAGCAGCTTCCATCTGGGAAGGGGAGGACCGAATAGACACAAAGGTGATTCATAACACGATGTCCTCTGAGTGGTAAAAGGCAACAAATTAGTTTCCATGGGAAGCAAAGAAATGGGAGCCTTTGAGTGGAGGCACTGATGGAAGATGGATCTTGAAGTATAGGCAGCATTTAAGGAGCAAATGTTTGGGAGTATGGGAACGAGCTGTAGAAACTGTGTCTGGGAAAGATTCAAGGCCAAGCGAAAGTAATCAATGCTTTCCAGGTTAAGTCCACCGTTTGTGTGAGCAGTGAGTGGCAGAAGGCAAAGCAGTTTCTAGAGTGTCACAACAAAAGGCGGAGTCTGGAAGGTGGGAGCTGCAGAAGGCTTTGGAACAGAGTCTCATACAGTCACTTGCACATCTTCAGATGGTCACTTAACGTGCTACCACGGAGCCCAACAAGGCTGCACATCAGATCCATCTGGGTGGTTTCAAAACCACCTCATGTAAAAAAGTAAGAAAAGTAAAATACTTCTCGATTGAGAATAAAACCATGCTGATACTTTGCCATTTTGCTTTCAAATTTCTAAGACAAATATTTAACACTTTTACATGAAGTTCCATTTTTTTTCCTTTCCCCGGGAAGAAACATTTTTATTTGTTGATTATCCTTTTAGTCCATAGTGAGAGAAATTGCTGCTGTGTTATATAAATGGTAAGTTGAATGAATATGATTTTAAGTTGGCTGTATTTGCTGGAAAGCATTTTCAAAAATTCAGTCCTGGCGCCCTCTCAGAACAAATATTCCCCATCCTCAAGTAGAAGAGGTCCATTTGTTTTGATGACTTGGGGGCATCTGAGGTGATGCGGGTAAAGGAAGGTAGGAACGGTGGGTCCCATTGGTTCAAGCAAGAGGTGATACATTACCAACAAAGACAACAGCGATAAAAAAAAATACCTAAGCAAAGAGCAAGTTCCATGAAGACTGTGGAACTATTTGGATTCTGGGGTGAGAAAAGATTGTAGTTAAGAAATGGCTCCCACAAATTTTGAGTAGATAGAATCACAGGACGAGAGCGGACACCATCTGAGGAAGAACTGTCTGTGAGAGACAAAGCTGATTTGGGTTTAGATGTGAGAATCTGAGGACTCAGAGGGACCTTTGTGTAAGTGTTTCTAACAGGCGTCTGTAAATATTATTAGGCTGCCACAAGGAAGGGGGAAAGCTTGCCACGCAGGATTCCTCACTCACAGCCAGCAATGGCTGCATTCGGTTCAGCATGGAGGTGGGGTGCAGGGTGTGGTGAGGTTTTGCAGGTGTTCAGGGGTGAGCACCTGAGGCAAGCTCATGCAACAGGCATGGCCAGAGGAGAAGGGCAGCTGGTAACAGGTGGCCACAAGAATCCAAGGTAGAAACTCACAGTGGCCAAGTTTGATGAGGAAGGCAGGGACTGAAAGATCAGTAGGGAACTGGTGAACCTTCCGATAATCATCCTAAAAATGGGGGAGAAGTCAGGGAAGGCTGTGGGCTTAAAAACCTTGGAAAACCAGTGACTTCCAACTCATTGGTGTTGGGGAAAGGAGGAGGGAGCCCTGAGAGCAACCAGAATTCAAAAGATGACTTTTGCAATTTAAAACAAAAATAACTGTATTTTCTAAATATGGGGGGATGGGTAGAGGTTGAGAAACTATGAAAGGTAAGAAATATAATAATAATAATTTTAAATTTTTAAAAATAAAAAAGGAATTAAGGTCCTGTTGTACTTTGGATCTGAACTTTGAGGCTTGGTCCCCAGGCTTGGGGCTAATGGGAGGTGCTAGGTAGGAAGTTCAGTCATTGGAGATGCCACGAGAGGGAACTTGGGAACAAGGTTTTCCTGTTTCTTTCTCTGTCTCCTGGGGGCCATAGGGTGACTTCTCTGACACTGCTTCCCCACACTCCCAAATGTAACAGGATCATGTGACCATGGACTGACACCGTGAACTAAAATAAACCATTTCTTCTTATCTGTTGATTATTTCTGATCTTGTTGTCATAATGATGGTAGCCAGCTAGCACAGCTCTTGAAGGTATATAAGGTTTGGGATCAGGAAAAAAGAGAAATGTTCTGTTGAAAACCTCAGACCAGTACACACATATTCGTCCTTAACTTCCCTTGCCCCCCTGAAATAGCTGATTGGCTAATACTGTTAAGTATTCCTTTATTATGACAAAGACAACATGAAACATGTAACTGAAGGATAAAGACTGGAAAGACAGAATGCACAGCAAACCACACCTAACAGCCTAGGAAGGTGACCTCAGCATGGAGTAGGATACCAAGAAGAAATAGCTAACTTGTACCCTGACACCCATGAAGAGTTTAGCACCTGCAGACACCGAGCATCAGGAAGAAAGAGTGGCTCTTTGGGTGAAACATTATTTAAAAGAGACAGAGCATGTACTGGAGAGATGGCTCAGCAATTAAATCACTGGATGCTCTTCCAGAGAACCTGGGTTCAATTCTCAGGACTCACGTGGAAGCTCACAACCATTGGTGACTCATTTCAAGGGACCTGACACTCTTTTCTGAACTTCAGCAGCAGCAGGCACACCCATGCATGCAGGCAAAACAGTCATATGCATACACATACACCCCAAAAAGAATCTAAGGGAAAAACTGTCTCCAGAGACTTTCTCCAGTCATATAGAGCAAGGTTTACCCTGAACACCATCCTAGATGCCTAGAACTCCATCCTTTTAGGGGGAAAACTGATGAAAAGGGCTCTCTGGCTTCAAAAGCATCAGGGATGAAGGTTAAAGGGGATGAAGTATAAAATAAACAACTGGAGGAGGAAGTGACAGTGTGTACTGAACCACCCTGACCCATCATAGCAGCGCCCAATGACAGGACATGTTCCTTTATAATCTGTGATGGGCATTTGCCCTCAGGGAGACTGGACCAGACAATGAACCCCTCCTCCATCCATCACCTCAAAGACAGTCAGGAGCACTCACATGCATGTGTGCATTTGAGCATGTGTGTCTGTGTCTATTCCTCAAAAGATGAAAGGCAGCTGATGAGATGGTCCAGCAGGTAAAGGCATTTGCTACCAAGCCTGATGAAGGAAGTATAATATAATCCCTGGGACCCACAAGATAAGAGAGAACCAACAACTCTCCAAAACTGTTCTCTGACTTCACACACACACACACACACACACACACACACACACACACACACACCAGAAGTAAAATTATAATCTTATTTGCCTAAAAAAAAAGATTTAACTTGGTTCTTGTTTCACAGATGTAATGAAAAAACAAAAAAAGTTTAAACTACACAGGTCTTGTGCACGCTGTCTGTCAGTCTAGTGAGTCCATTGTGCATTAGTCCCGTTTCCTTGGAGTCACTGATCACCTCAGGCTCTCAGTCTTTCTACCTCCTCTTCCACACAGATCCCTTGAGGGGTTTGACAAAGGCATCCAATTTAGGGATGAGTGCTCCAAAGTCTCTCACTCTGCACACTGTCCCATTGTGGGTCTCTTTGCTAACTACCATTATCTACTTCAAGAAGCTTCGCTGATGGTCTATAGGCACAGCAATGTCATTACTAGACATTTAATTGTTATGTTCCATTAACGTTTCGTTAGAGTAGCTGATTTTCCGCTAGGCCCATGACCTATCTCATCGTAGGTTCTTGGCCACTTTAGCATGACTATGCATTCCCAACACTGAGAAGGGGAAGACAACACCAAGCCCTCCTACCTATAAACAAGAAGCTGTTTGCAATTGATACCTGTTAGGATAGGGAACAACCAGTTCTCTCCAGTGGAGTGTCACATAGTATAAAAACCACAGCCCAGGGCAGGCACCATGCCCAGCAATAGTTGACCAACACACAAACAGACTATATGGTTTTTTAGTGTGTGTGTGTGTGTGTGTGTGTGTGTGTGTGTGTGTGTACTTGGTCATACTGATTTTCTTTTTTCTACATTTGTCTGTCTGTATTTTCTTTTTTCTTTTCCTTTTCCTTTTTTTGGAGGGGAGAAACTTGAGAGTGAGAGATAAAGGACATAAAATTGAGCAGGAAAGTGCACTCAGGGGGACTTGGAAGGAGTTGGGGGAGAAGAAAGAACATGATCAAAATATACTGCATAAAATATTTTAATAAAGCAATTTAAGTTTAAGATTTATTAATTTTCATTTTGTGTGTAAGTGTTTGAGCTGCATGTATATAAGTTCATCATGTATATACATTGCCCACAGAGGCTAGACGAGGTGGCAGATCCCCTGGAACTGGGGTTACAGAGAGCTGTGAGAAGCTATGTGAGTGCTGGGACTGGAGCCAGGTCCTTTGAACAAGTAGCAAGTACTCTTAACCGCTGAGGCATCTCTCTAGCCCCAAGTGTTTTTAAATAAAAGGATAAACAAGAGTCAGGAAGGATTCTTAGAAGAAAATTAATCTAACAGAAAATAAATTAAATTAGCAGAGACTAGAAAATGGACTCAAATACAAAATACAGTTTGGTGAAGAGAAACAACAGGCACAAAGGATCTGTACAAACATGAAAAAAAAATCTAGAAACAAAGAGAAGAAAAAAGATGCAGAAATAATAAGGTATTTTCCTCACGCTCCCAGAACTCAGTGCAAAACAGAAAGAAATGTGTGTCCTTGTGAACCATCAGAAGCATAGGAGAGAGAAGAAGATTCTGAGCATTCAGAGTATGAAGAAAAATACCGGCTTTGTCCATAACCACAGGCATAGAGATGCATGGGAAATATCTGCACACTCCTGGAGAAAAAAAATTTCAGTCTTCTCTGCTCACGTGTGAGAGAGAACTGGTGTGAACGTGGGATTAGAAACGTTTGTTCACATGTGATGGCTCAAGAACACAGCTTCTGTTAAAAAAAAAAAAAAAAAAAAAAAAAAAAGATGCATTGGGAAGAATCAGAGAATGGACCCAACCATTCCAAAGAACTGGCAAAGAAAGATGCTGAAACAAAAGTCCAAGCAGGAAGGGGCTGCCGGGGGACCATGCTGCCGGGGGACCATGCTGCCTGGCACAGGATACTGAAAGCCACAGCTGACATTGATTTTTATGCACGCTTACTCAAGTCAAAGTGACACGGTACACAAGGGAAGGGGTCTGGGTGAGCAGTGGCAAACCTGAAGAATTACATTGATTTTAGCGCTTGCTGTTAACTTATCTGGAGCCTTTAATACTACAAATTCCATGAGGCCAGGAAGAGCACACAGAAATAAGCACACTCGTTAGAAATGTAGCAAAAGAAACGCTCCATCAATAGAGAAGGTCCCTACATACCAGAGTTAAGAATGAGGATCCTTAGACTCTTGTTATATATTGATATTTATAGGAAAGGGGGGAGGGGAATGTGGGGGTCCCAGGATGATTTCTAGGGAGGGTGTGAAATAAAGCCATATATAATATGGGCAGTAGAGGTAACCAGGAATGAGGTGCAATGAGCTCAAATTGAGAGAAGTGTGCAAGTGAGTAACCCCAGTTATGGCAGTCCAGACTACCCATCATCCTTTGGGATATAAGCTCTGCAGAGACAGGTATTTCTTCCATAGGGACTTACCCTCAGTAATTATGCTAAAACAAAACAACAAACAAACAAAAAAAGCTGGATGTTTGAAAAAGCAGCCAGCAGTTATTGTGCAGGTATAACGTGTGTGTGTGTGTGTGTGTGTGTGTGTGTGTGTGTGTGTGTGTGTGTGTGGTCTGTGTATGGTGTGTGTTTGTGTGGTGTGTGGTAAGTGGTGTGTGTGTGTGTATGGCGTATATGTGTATTCTATAGAAACTGTGCTAATACAGAAGAGTAATTTGTTTGATGAAGCAAGAATAAGAACAGCACATCAAAATCACATACCAATGTTTTCAGAAACTTTTCTGACTAGACCTTCATTTGGAGGTTGGCTTTGCTCTTCTCTATGTGCTGGAGAAACCAGATACATAATTTATCGACTTCCTTCTAGATTCTTAAACCCTGCCTATGCCTGAACAGCTGGATCATTCTTCTGAGCTGCTCTCTGTCAATCTTTCACATAGCCATCAAGTCTCAGTTTTATTTAACCTTTCCCCTGAGTCCTTCCACCTTCCCTCCCCAACACACACTTTTAGCCTCTGCTGACACCCTCTCTCACAAGTCCCTCTTTGCCTCTGACTTGGGAAGGGTCCTCCTTTCCTGGCATAGGTCAAACGCTAAACCTCTGTTCCTCCCATGTCTGGAGGGAAGATCGGAATCTCTTCCTTTACACCCCTTTCAGACACTTGCTACAGCCTTTAGTCACCTTCACAACTCTTTCCTAAATGCCTTCAGTTTGTGCCAATGCAGCTATGAAATCCTGCACCTCTTTACCTTGGAAAGGTGTCACACCATTTAGAATTACTAGACAGTTGCCGAGATTCGAGATGCTAAACTAGCTTTCACAGGCAACTGCCCAGCTGTGAGGAGAATGCAGAGCCAGCAAATGGGGGAGGGGGACTGGACTCTTGCAGTGAGAGATTATGTGAAACATTGAAATGACACAGGCAAGTGGGTGAAGAGACCTACCCCTGCAACCACCTTGACAACCCTCAAAACAGGAAGGAGCAGCAGAATGCCCCATGGCTGAACACAACTCCAGCCATCTCTGACAGATATTCACACTGTGAGTGCCTGCGTACGCATCCCACATAGTCTGGTTCATATATTTGCATAAATTTCTAATCAACGAAGCCTACCCTACTCAATTGTGGAGCTTCTTGTAGTCATGCTAAAGCAACGAACAATGTGCTCTGACTGGAGCTAATCACAATACAGAAATTCCTGTAAAACAAGAATTAATCTAAATTCCTCTCAAAGCTTCTCAAGAGGTTTTTCTAAGCCTGCCCTTCAGAGAGAGCATCTCCTGGGCTAATGACTTCTATTCATCACAAGCCAAAGGTAATTTAGTAGTTACACTGATAACAGCCTTGTCTCCCAGTTGCTTCACGGAAGGTGCTCTGTTTGGTTTACATTTACAATGTGCAGGGGTTTTAGCTGCATGGTCCTCTCATAACCTTCTAGAAGCATAGGTTGCCTTAGACATAGAGCTTGAGTCCATGTTCTGAAGGAATCCTATCCTCCATTACAGGTCTCAGTGCAAAACAGTGAGACGAGCCCCAAGTATGATACATCCTGCAGCCAGACTCTATTCTAGAACCTTCCACATAAGCACCTTAAGTTTCTCACTCTGCTTGGCAGAATTGCTAAGATGTTTAGAAGAATAGTGGTCTAGATAAACCTATGCAATATTTGAGAAACGTTCCTAGTGCCAGTGGGTAAAGGGAGGGTCTTGTAAGCCCATGGCTGTGGGCACCTGACTCCTGGCCAAACTGTTTGTTCCCACAAGATTTTTCTGGGAGTTGCTTTTCCCTCATAAATCTTGGAGTTATGATTAAGGTTCTGAGTAGCCTCTCAACCATAATTCTATAAAGCTGCACACCCTTCAAATCCGTATCACACCTTTACAGTATTATACTTTTTCTACTTGAGTTCCCCTAAAAGAAGAGCCTCCCTCCTCGAAAATGTGCCTTTCAGACATTTGAATGATGGGCCTCTGGAAGAATCTGCTGTGAGCTGTGGCACTCCCTTCACAAAGATCACACGTGCATATGCTTGTTTTCAGTGAGGGCACCCCAAACCTTCAGGGTCCCACCCCGGTGCGCATTCCACAGGAACCGTTGAAAAGCAACCAATACCTACATGAAAATAAAAAACAGGAACGGTGTCATGAAGACTGAAGCCAGCAAGTGAGGGGAATGGATGGTTTGCTTCTACAGAGCTCCCCTTCTGGGGTCACTTTTCTGGTTTCCTGTTGATTTAGCTGTTCCTCTATAAGTCCGTTGTGACTTCCACTCACAAAACACTGCCGTGTTTTCTAAAGGGTCAGATACAGCTCCACTTTGCCCAGGGATGTAAATTGAAAAAAAGTCAGTGCCAGAGACTGCACATCTAGTCCCGATTCTCTGTACACATTAATATGGGAGTATCCATACAGGTGGAGGGGTGGCTCTTGCCTGCAGGCTACAGCCACGGATGCCCCCTGCATACTCCATGGTCCTTCAAGGCAGAAACCACATTTATCTCACCAAGGTGAGGGGTACATATCCCAGTGTGCTGACCGGAAGACCCCTACTCAGAGGATACCAGCTGTGCACATCCCCTTCCCCTCCCCCTCTCCTCCTCTGGCTTGCTCGCCATCCTCACTGGTAGGGCCCAATGGCCACTCTAAGGCCCACATCAGGGTGAGCACTAACTGAAGAGACCTAGGACTCAGCCTGGACAAGAACCAACCAAGTATTCCTCTGCCAATTCTCAGGTTGGTTTTTAGTTTTCTGAGGTGAAATATAAAACACTCATGCAGAGTGTATTTCAGTGAGCTAGTCTTTTTATAGTACTATCAAAAGCAGGGGTGGGGGCGGGGGTAAGCACCAAGAGATCTGTGAAATATTCTTGTACAGCTGTTCACATCTTAGCATTTAATTAGTTATGATTGCAATTTAAAAAACAATTAAACTCTGTGGGGATTATTTACTGCATCTCTGGATAGTTCTGTTTTTATGCTTGTCAAAAAGAGACAACCAGACCAGGAAAGGCTGCGACTGAAGAGACACAGTGTTGTCCCTCCTGACTCATGGTCAATCTCCTTTGCCTCCCTTTAGAGGTGGAGGAATTTTTTTTTCTTTTCTACCTTTTTTTTTTTTTTTGCTTCCTTCCTTCCCTCCCTCCCAGCCTCCCTCCCTCCCTGTCCCTAACCATCTCTTTCTTGCATCATTGAGTAATTTCAGAACACACATTTCTAAAGTTTCGAACTGTATAAATCCAGCTGGGTATTGCATGGTTGTGGTTTTCATTCACGTCTCTATATGTATCTTAACTGAATATTCTCGCCCAGTCCACACACTCACTGGCATTTAGAGTTCTAAAAAACAGTTATGGCCAAAATATCCACCCTGCTAAGCAAGAACCTGACACAGAAAAACAAAGGGAAAGGAGGGGCGTTGGTTTTCTTATATTGGTGGAAAGCTGCCAATTAACTTGGATTTTGCTAGAAAAAATCAGTGGGTTTATGGAATATACAAAATGAAGGGTAGCTTATAAACGTACTTTGGCAGCCTAGAATGGACTCCTGGGGCAGATAAAAAAATTACAGGAAGAAACTAGGGAGGTCGGAGGCACATGGGTATTAGTAAATTATTACTGGCTTACTAGCTGTGACCAAGTGCCATCAAATGAAGATGATATTGAGAGCAGACACTGAGCAGCAGGGACATAGGTGTTCTCGGTAAAACCTCAGTTCTCGGTTTTCTGTCAATATTCTAAAGTACACAGTTTGCTAATTTTTAAAAATATTCTTAGTCCGTTAACATAGGCAGTTTATAATCAGACAAAGATGGGAAAAATTTTTTAACAATATATTTTGTTTACTGCCCCTCCAAAAAGGCAGGAAGCAGGCACAGGGTATCTATCAACACACAGTATGGACAGCAAACATGAAAACAAATGAGGAAAGTAAGGGACGAGGTTTAGGACTGTCATGCTTCCAGCTCAAACTTCTAACACTGCAGTTACTCCTAACCTTGTCCAATAACATACTGGTAAGCTCTGCCCTGACTTTGAATCCAAGGAAGCAGTTAGCAGATGCTAAGTGACTTCTTGGTTTGAATGCCTCTGTAAACGCTAAAAGTTTCTGTTTCTAGAGAAAAGCAAGGTGGGGCTCATAAACCCTATTAAAGTCTTCCGTCCTAGAAGTCTATTGGTACTTAAGAGCATTTATCCAGATTGTCTTCACAGTGGAACCCTTGCCAGCTGCACTGTGCAATCCCTGGGACAGTGTCTTTATAGACACCTGGGCCTGGAGCCTCCCCAGAGGACACCATTTGACTGGTGTTGGCTAGGGGCCAGAACACTGGCCTTTCTTAAAAGCTGATCGGGGTTTTAATAGGTGGCACGATTGAGTATTTTGGAATCTATAAGATGAGTTCTAGCAGACCAAATCTGGATGTCAAGCAAATGGATTAATTAATCAAACAGTGCAGCAGAGGGAATTCCAAATCAGAGGAACTTTCTCCTCCTCCTGCAACGAACTTAGCCTGTGGATAGGACTAGAGATACTAAGTTGCTATTTAACCCTGCAAAGATGGTTGGCACATACCTAAAGCTCCCAAGAGCAAAAGATTTCTCAGAGGCACCTAGCCCTGAGGATGTCTTGGTATCAGACCTTCAAATACATTAATAATTCAGAAACTATGGGCATAGTAAATCCATTTATTAAGATACAAAATGCTGTGTGAATTTACAAATATAATTTATTAGTCTGCGATTTTCATTTTATTTAATTATCATGTAAGATATTAAACATTGTGGTGTTTTCGGACAAAGTATGTTTTAGTATATTCACCACACCTTCATCTTCCCTGCTTTCTTGTAAAGACACCCCCCCCCCCCTGCAAGTCTCTTTTCCTCTTTCCAGGTGTCTTTTTCCTTCCTCCTACCCATCCCCAGTACCCATCTCTTCCCTCTCCCCAGTCCTCAATACCTACATTATCCTCTCTGTTTCCTTTCTAGTTTTTCAGGCTTTGCCCACATTTACACACTTACACAAGCAACATTACAGGCTAGGATATACACCTGAGAGAAAACATGCACATTTTGTCTTTTTGGGTTTATGTTACTATACTATCTCGATCCATCTGTATATAATATGATCTTCAAATGATATTTTTGCAGAACAAAATGACATAAAATAGACAAAGATAATAAAAATGAAAAATGCATTCAAACGCTAACTGCTAAGGTTTGACTGTATTTCCCACAGACCCCAGCAAAGAGCTGGTCCCCAGCCCATCTCACACTAGTGAGATGGTGGAATATTCAAGAGATGGACATTTGGAGGAAGTTAGGTCACTAGGGTCATGCATGTGAGACAACTGTAGGACACCCGCCCCTCCTCTTCCTCTGCTTTTGTTTCTGGCCGCCAAGTAGTTGAGTAGCTCTGCTCTCCAGTGCAGCCCTAACAATGGGCCCAGTACATCAATACAATGCACCCACCAACTGTGAACTGGATCCTCTGGACCTTCAGCCCAAATAATCTTTCTCCTTAATTTCTCTCCGTTAGCATTTCCTCTAGGCTCCACCCAACAGTTACCTAGCAACAGCCAGGTACATGCCTGGTTCACACATAAAAGGACCCCCTATCTTCTCTCTCTCTCTCTCTCTCTCTCTCTCTCTCTCTCTCTCTCTCTCTCTTTCCTTCCTTCCATTCTCCCCACATGTTCGGACCTGTCTCTTCCCTTCTTTCTCTCCCTACTTTCCTTCTGTCCTTCTCTGTCCCCTTTCTTTCTCTGCCTCTACTTCCTTCCCCAGACCTTCTTCCCTTGTCCAAAATAAACTTCATTTTATCCTAGACCAGTGTTGGGGGGGGGGGGGAGAGATGACTCAGCATGAGCTGCCACATCAAGCCACCACATTACAGAACATATCACTCTCAGGCATTATGTTACAAAGAAGAAAAAATTAGCAACATGTTAACTCTTAAAATAAACAAACAGAAAAGGCTCACAGAGCAGTGTTCACATCAGAAACAAAAAGAAACAAGTTGGGGGCAGGAAAGTTCTCAGTGAAAAGCAGCTGCCTCTCAAGCAGCAAGCATTCTCAGAGGGCACATAAATGCTGGGCGAGTGGGATGCCAAGTGGGCATGAGGTAGAACAGCGTGCGATGTGGGGTGCAGATGATGCGAGGTGTGTGTGATACTAGATGTGTGCATGATGCTGGTGTTTATGATGCTGGGAGCACAGGTCTCTGGGTGTGCATGACTCTGAGTGGGCATGGTACTGTGTGTGCATGATGCTGAATGTATGAGATGTGAGGTGGTTGTGCATGATGCTGGTTGTATATGGTGGCTTGCCTGTGGTTCTAGCACTCCAAAATCAGACACAGGGGATCCCTACAGAAAGCTGACTAGCTAGGCTAGCCAGAGTATTGGCTAACTCTGTGTTCAACAGAAAGACCCTGCTCCAGTGAAAAAGTGATGAGCCATCCAGGAAGACTCCCAATGTCAACCTTAGTCCTCCATATGTACTTCCATAACATGTTTCACACATTATTACACATATATGCACACACACATATGAAAAATTATTTAAAGGAATAATCCATGCTGAAAATGCACCTGAACCAAAAATAACAATGATGTTCCTAACACAATAGTCTACAAAAATATAAAGGGTAAAAAATGTCAACTGTCAGGAAGAATAAGAAACCTGTTTCTTAAACACTCTGAGAAAAGACACAGACTAGATGAGTAGTGTTGGAGATGACAAGACATCTTAACCAGTAGGATAAACTGGAAGATTTGAATAAAAGTCTACTCCCTAAGAACAGAAGTCATATTCTGTTTGTAAGAACCCTGGGGTGCTTATAGAATTTTTCATACATTACTTTTCTCAGAAGTCCCCCAAATTCTCAAATAATCTGTCACACAGACAACATTCCTGGACTAATGCCAAATATGGTTCTTGTCTGAAGTCTACCTCACTTGCAAAGGAATGCAGATTAAACTACAGCAAATGAACAAGCACAAAAGAACAGCAACCCATTGTCCTGCTGAGGATGGAAGAAATCAGGGCTCTTGGTCTTAGTGGTAGTATAAATTGATGGAATCTGGTGATATCAACCAACATTTGAAATAGGTATCTAGGGCGGGTAGGATTGCCCAGTGGGTAAGGGGGCCTGCCAGGAAGACTGATGATCTGAGTTTAATCCCTGGGACAGGGACAAAGATACAAGCATACTAAAGGAAGCAAGTCAGTGCCTTGCTCAGCCAGTACCAGAGAAACTTCCTCCAGCTCAGGCAGCTGAGGAGAACACAGGCAGAGACCCACAGCCGATCCCATCTGTATGCAGAGAGTGAGAGACTTTGAACACTCATCCTAAATGGATGTCTCCATCAAATCCCTGCAGAAGAGGAGGCAGAAAGAGTGTAAGAACCAGAGGGGATGGAGCAAACAAGAAACATGGCTCTCTAAATCAACAGGGTCAGTGGACATATAAACTCTGAGAGACTGAGGCGGCATGAGCAGGGCCAGCCGGGGGCTTCACCAGATGGGGTTCAGAGCTGAACGGAGAAGTGGACACAACCTTCCGTCCCTAACCCAGAAGCTGTCTCCAATTGATAACCACTTACAAACGAAATTTCAGTTTCCTCCAATGGGAGTCTCACTGGGAAAACAACCTACTCTTAATGGTAGACCCCATGCCCAGCGGTGGATAGCCAACGGAAGACAAACTCAAGCATTATCATTGTAGGTTCTTTCTCTCCTGATGTCATGTCATGGTGGGTTTTTTTTTTTTTAATCTTACTATTATTCTTTATTTTTATTCTACTTAGATTTTTCCCACTCTTTTACTCTGCAGGTCCTCTGTGTGTATAACATGGCTCCCGTTGTTGTGAAATTCCTGACTGGGGAGTGGGCGGGTCTTTGTATCTGTTTCTTGTTCCTTCCCTTGCGTTCTTTTCCGTCTCATCATTTGTTCTGTTCTGGTATGTCAGGTTTTGTTTCGTCTGATTATATTTTATTATTATCCCTTAGAAGCTTCTTCATTTTATGATGAAAAGCAGGATGGGGGTAGATCCAGATGTGAGGGGAGGTGGGGAGGAACCGAGGGAGTAGAGGAAGAGAAAACTATACAGAGGATATACTATCTGTGGCAGGGGATGGAGGGGGGGAGCTACTTCAATAAAAGGGGTGGGAGAATTAAAGGGAGAAAAGGCATTCTCCTCTTTTGAGACAGGATCTTATCAAGTTGCCCAGGCTGGCTGACTTCAAATTTGCATTCCTTCTCCCTTGGCCAGAAGAGCAATGGAATTGTAGGTGTGAACCGCCACACCTGACTGTCCTTCCCTTTGTAGAGTAAATTATGAAAATACTGAATTGGAACTTGTATTTGCTTTCCTTCAGAACTGTCTCCCTCAACTCACTTCCTGTTCCAGGAGTTCTCTGAGGAAGCCACATGTGTAGCTTCCTCTTCTTTACTCCTTGACACATCACCTGCTTGGTTACCTCTGGCTTCTTTCAAGAATTTTCTCTTTATCATGTTGTGGAGTATGAAATGATGCAGAGGTGTAATTTTTTTGCATGTGTGTATGTTACTTAGGTCATGCATTATGGTCCTTTCTTTGTGATCTGGTGACTGACATTAATTTCAGAAATCCTCAGAAAAAGAAAAAAAAATATGTTTATACATAAAATATTTTAAAAAAATAGATAACTCTCTTTCATCTTATAGCACACATCTAGAAATCCTTCCTATAGAAACCTTTACAACTGTGCCATAGGAAGAATGTGCATGGGTTTCCATCATAGTATTTGTTGAAGTGAGAGAGGCAAATGCTCTAGTGGCTATCAGTAGGTAGAGGGTTAACTGTGGTCTTCTCCCAACTCTGCTGTTAACAGGAAGTTGGCAACTTGGTGCATTTCTCTGACAAACAGAAGCTCCAAGTTCTGCATGAGCACATTAACGTTAGTTACCGCTGCCATGCTGCCGTGTTCGTAAGGACGGGAGAGTGTGCAGAAACATTCCGAGGCTCTGCTAACATCAGTTGCTTCTGAGAAAAAAAAAAAAGCACAGAACAGGAGAGACCTACTTTCCCAAAGTATCTTTCCCCAGTACTTGCATTTTGACGCTGTTCACGTATTCCGATTCCAATAATGAATAAGCGCAAGCCTCTAGCCATTTTATTTATTCATTTAAAACACAACATCTTAGTAAGATGAATTGTCTAGTGATAAGCCTAATGAACTCACTGCAGAAAATCCAAATTCCTCTGCACATTCCCTCCCCATGCCCTCTGTTGGCTAACGTGTCTGTACAATTTAATCAGAAAACATGTTCAACAAGGTTTCTGAGAGCTTCGATATTTGACTGGCACATGCCCAGTCAGGCCCTGCAGAGCAAGGGGAGGACAAACCAAAAGAAGTTGGTTTCCTCTAGGAGCAAAGCCCCTTGCAGATGCCAGGTATCTCTCTGTACTCAAGTGGACATACTACACACATTCCAGCCTGGGAACCTCTGTACAGATGGTTTCTGTTGCCTGTGATGTCCCCGTCCTCCACAGTCATTCTGTGTACTTAGTGGATCCACATGACTGTGCTAAAATTCCACTTAATCAGAAAACCTCCATGTAACTGCACTCACTACCTTCTCGGTCTCACTAACTCTCTTTTGCGCTTTTTTTTTTGTAATTCCTTATGCAGCAAGGACGCTGCAGGAAAGCAGGGTCTGTGTTTACTAGGAGCTGCTAGTAGCTAACTGCACATAGGACACACAGCCAAACAAAATGCTCTTACATATGCAATAAAATTCACAGATAAGAAATCTCCAGTATGATTAATTTTTGACTAAGTACCTCTCCACAGTGTTTAATTGTTTTCAAACTGTGGCCCTTTTCTCATCTTTCTGGCCTAGCTGAAAAGGAAAGGCAGGGCAGATGGAGAAAGGGCCTTTGGGAAGAAAGAGCGTTCAAGGAAGGACAAGGAACTCTTTCCACGCTGTTCCATTTTCTTACAATTTACGAGACCGGTGCAATAGTAATTCAGAAACAGTGGGCTGGTTTTTGTTGTTGTTAGTTTTGTTTGTTCACTTGTTGTTGTTCATTCAATTAAATAGTAATAGAAAACCTTCTCTCAGTGGTATGGGAACAGAGCTCAATGCTTCAGACATGCCCTAAAACAAGGCTGAAGTGTAGGCAGTCATATGACCTGAAGAGCCTAGGCCAGACCTGGGCTTTCGTGACCCAGTGGGTGTGTGTCAGATCCATCCAAGCCCCAGAGAATCAGAAACTGTCCTTGTAACCCTGAATGAGCTCACCCTTACCAATTCCAAGTGTATGATGGAATTCAGTGAATCGGCTCTGGGACTCCCCCACCCCCACCCCCACCCCTCCAAGAAATGGCACTGGCCTATGTGCAAGCATCACTGGGCAAAGAGAAGTCTCGCCATCATGTCGAATCTAGACAGTCCGGCTGGAAGGGGACAGGACGCTGAATCCCAACCCAAATGGTTCTGTGAGAGACCTGTGTATCCTGTTAAGCATGAAGCCCTAAGCAGGCTTTGATCTGACAGCGAAGACAGTTTTCACTACAGGGGAGCAATGCCCTACTAAAGTGGCCTTCACTGCCGCTGGTATTCCAGTGTGAGGAAGAGGTCCCTGAACAATTCTCACCTCCACCTGGCCAAGGAGAGCTCCATGCTGTGGTGAATTAGAGCACTATCTGGGATCAACCAAAGGAACTGGCTTCTGGAGTCCATTTTGGTAAATAAAATAACAACCTACTATCAAAACAACTACAACGAGAGAGAATAAAGCTGGGTTCGTGTTCTTTACTCTGTTCCATGGGCTGCTGCAGTCCCTAGACAGGAAGAACTTCTCCAAGTGTAACCTAAGTCCTCCCTGAGCCACTATAAGCAGCATGGCTCCTCCCACTGCCATTGGAAATGCCACAGAGTTCCTAAACAGTGTCCATATCATGTGCTATGAAAGGTCTGAGGGCCCTTCTCTGCCTACGTTAGAATAAGCAAGCTTCCACCTCAACATCCAAAATGATTGTCCAGCTTATTCCACTGCCGCCCCTGATTTCTAAAAATTGATCGTCCGAATGAGATGGGGTTTTTTGTTTTTTACAGTCTTGGCTCTCTGCATGCCCTGGTCCTCAAACATTTAACTGGCCCAGCTCCACCATGCCTGTTGCACTCTACACAGAGCAGAGGGAAACAAGAATTGCTTTTTGGAGCATCTGTCGCTGCCGACCCTGGGTTACCTCTGTTGTGAATGCTTTCAGCATTTACCTAAGATTATTCTGTGCTCCAGTGACACCATTACGAGGGGGGCAGGAAGAGTGGCGGCCTAATGAGGCAGCAGATGACATCCACTGGTCTCCGTATGAAAATCGGCACAAGCCAGGCTGTGCGTTAATCAAGTCACCAAAGGCCTTTGGCCCTTGGACAAGGCAGCCTTTGTCAACACCTGAGAGGAAAATGAGCCTGCCTCCTTTCTAGTGCTAATAAGTTGAGTGGAGAAAGGGTTAGGTTCCATGGGAAAATGCATGCTCAACCTCCCCAGGCGAGCATCTTAAGCAAGGGACTCCAGAGTGCAATGAAACCGCTCCTGCCTGAAACCTGAGCCACCTTGAGAAAGAAAGGTTCGCCTGGGTTCTTGAGACAAGAATCAGTCTCCCTCGCGGTGCTTGGCATGCAGTGGTCCTCCATACTGGCTTATAGAATGAATGAATGAATGAATGAATGAATGAATGAGTTATTGGTTCTGAATTTCCTGCACACCCAAGCAAACAGAAAGGTATGCCAGTCTGTGTAATTCTCATGTGTGCAAGAGAGAAGACACCATGCTGCCAGCATTGTCTCGGAGAGTGTTGTGCACATGTTCCCATATATTCCTAAAATCCACAGAGGAAGGCCATGCAGATGGCCAGCACTTCTGGCTTTTCTTGTGGAAAGATCTGCTAGTCACATGTGAATATTCCTACCTGAAACTTTTCTATTGCTATGAATAAAATATACAAAAGCAACTTGGGGAAGAGAGAGTTTATTGCAACTTATAACCCTCTGTTCACAATCCACCACTAAGGGGAGTCAGGGGAGGAAGTCAAAGTAGAGGCAGGAACTGCAACAATAGTAGCCACAGAAGAGAGCTGCTTACTAGCTTGCTCCTCGTGACTTACTTAGCCGGCTTTCTTATATAACTCAGGACCAACCAGCCAATGGGTGGCATTGCTCACATCAGGCTAAGCCCTTCCAAATCTCCCATTAATCAAGACTAGAATGCCTAATGAAATTGCTTATAGGCCAAGCTTGATGGAGGCATTGCCTCAGTTAGGATTCCCTCGTTTTAGATATGTCTAGGTACCTGTCGAGTTGACAAAAACAACCAGGACAATCGGCCCTTTGCCGTCTTGACACACAAATACATTACTATTTAACTATAACCGTCCCTTTCTTGTTTATCTCCAAGGTCCCATATTAGTAACATAACTTAAAACATTTTAACTTTTCAGTCTTTAAAAATTCAAACTCTTTTAAATTTCAGTCTCCTTAAAATATCCAGTCTTTTCTGAAGTTCAAAGCCTCTTCAAAATACCCCAACTCCCTCTAAAATTACAAAGCCTCTCAGTGGTGGTGCATAGAAGACAGGAAAGGAGTTACATGTTTCCTCCTTTTTCAAAAAGGAAGTACCAGGACAGAGCTACAGTCAGATAAAAACAACACCAAAGTCCAGCAGTGCAAATGGTTCACTCATGGTCTTCTGAGCTCCAAAAGGCCTAGCCAGCTCACCTTCTCTGGCTCAACCATCCACACGACAGTTTGCATCATTGGCTCAAGCCAGTTACCACTCCACCCCTGCTGCTGTCCTTGGGGGTTATCCAATGGCACCACCCTAAAATGCTAGGGTCTCCATTGCAAGTGGGCGGAACTTTCACCAACAGCCTCTCCTAGGCTCTCTTCAAGGACTCTGACCCTGCCACCTGGTACCAAGACTAAACTTTCAATGACTCCTTTAGTTCTGGCTTCACAGCAACCAAGGCTGTACCTTCACCAATGGTCTCTCCTATTCTCTTACAATGACAAACCTAGGCTGTTTTCCATGATCCTTTCATGCCTTCCAAACTTACCGGTACCACCTGGAAACTTCTTACACATTTCCAAGTCCCATTGCCAGCAGGATGTACAATCTTAGTTCCCTCGAAACCATAGCTTCCGTGTGCTCATCTAAGGAGACAGTTCCTAGAAGATTTCCTGTCAATGAGCCTCTTCTCTTCTTAATCACAGCAGACTCTACAGTCCCAGCTGACCAGTATCAATTGTCCCAGCAAACAAAGATTTCACTTTAGTGGCTCTGGTCTCTTGTTAATCACAAGTGAGTCTTCAGCCCCAGCTGACCAGAACCCCAGATTCTTGATTCAAAATATCAAACAGACCCAATAGAGTCTTGAAGTGACTCTCAAATTTCCCTCTGAAACTTCAGAAGCCTGACCTCCATTGTCTATGCTGGTATCAGCATTATCTTTTAAGTTCCCACAGTAGCTCATTAAGCTCTATACACTTGGCTTTTTCTAAACCAAAGTTTCAAAGGCCTTCCACAATCCTCCCCAAAACATGATCAGGTCTGTCACAACAGCATCCCCACTAACTTGGTGCTGATTTTCATCTTAGTTAGATTTCTATTGCTGTGATGAAGACTTAGACTGAGGAAGAAAGGGTTTATTGCATCTTACAATTCTTAGATCAGGATCCAGCAGTGAGGGAAGCCAGGGCAGGAGCCTGGAGGCAGGAACTGCAACAGTGGCCATGAAGGGAAACTGCTTACTAGCTTGCTCCTCATGGCTGGCTTACCCTGCTTTGATATGCAACTCAGGACCAGTAGCCCACAGCAGGTTGGGCTCTTCCATACCAATCATTAATCAAGAAAATACCCAACAGATTTGCCTATAGACCAATCATGAAGGCAACATTTCCTCAAGATTGTCTCTTCCTGCAGATGGCTAGGTTTGTGTCAAGGTGACCAAACCAAACCAAACAAAACAAAAAACATCCAGGGCACCCCCATACCTACTATGGGACAAAAACCAAGGTCTAGGGCTTCTTTGTATCCTTGTCAACCTTCATGACTATGCTATAGGAACTCCGTTCTCACTCCCACTCGCTGATGGGCATGAGAACAGAACCACAGGCTAAAGTGGTGAAGAATTGCCAGAGTTTAAAGTGGGTTTAGAAACACCCATGGTTTCTCTGCAAGAGGTCAGATATTGCTTGCAAACCCTTTCCTAGCTCTAGACTTGTTTTCCTCTGTAGACACAAGAGACATAGTCTATATATTTAAGCAGGGTTGCAAAGAGTATATGATAACCGAGAGTGTTTGATTGAAGTCTAATTTGAGGGTGGAGCAGTGGCTCAGCAGTTACAAGTGCTAACTATTCTCACAGAGGAGCAGGCTTCTGTTTCAGCTCCCACATGGCAAATCACAACTTCCTGTAACTCTAGTTCCAGAGGATTCAACACTACCTTCTGTTGTTGGCCTTGGGCTCACACACAGATGGCGCACATACACACACTCAGGCAAACACACATACACACACATGCACACACACATAGGCACACAAGTACACAAACTAACTTCACTAAACAGTATCATAAAAACATTCTCCTCCCATGAAGCAAGACACTGCCCTACCTGTGCTAGGGTCTAAACAGGGTAAAAAAAACTCGAAGGAACTAAATAATCAGCCTTCTGAGTTTGGGGATTTAATGAAGCTTATAAGAGAATGAAAAGACTGGTTGTTGTGTCAGCCAAGATGAGGTTAAACAGGACAGTGGGCCCAAAAGAGTTTTTGAAATTTAAATGTGCATTCCTTTGTCTTAGCCAGGCCACGCCTAGCCATATTTTAACAAAATAATGAAACATTTCTTTATAAAGTCTAGTAAAGAATAAAGATATAGGGGAATTTTGTGTTCTATATGGACAAATAGACATAATCCAAATATCTGTTCACAGAAATGTTGGTAATTGAGCCATGGCTTACTGACTTACTTATTTATTTTAGACAAGGTCTCACTATAAATTCCTGGCTGGCCTGGAATTCTCTAATGTCTACCAAGCTTGCCTCAAGTTCACAGAGATCCATCTACTTCTGCCTCCCACATTCTGGGACTAAAGGTGTGCTACAATACCCCAGCCTCAAAAGACTGTAATGATTTCTTAGTCTTGAGTGCATTGATGCTTGCGGAGCATCGGCTTGTAGAGACTAGGTACATGAGCTACATCACATAAGGCATGTCAAATCCATATCCTTCTTGACTTTATAATCTAGATGCAATGGTTTAAAACATTTTTCATATTTATTTTATTTTATATAGAGGAGTGTTTTTTTTCTGCATATCTCTGTGCACCATGTTCTTGCCTGGTGCCCTTAGGGGTCAGGAGAAGGTATCAGATTTCCCTGGAACTGGAGTTGTGAGTGGACCCTGTGGGTACTGAGACCTGAACCTAAGACCCCCTAAAGCAAAATTTTAATTGATGAAGCTCAAAATTCTGCCCATTTTTGAAATAGAGAGAAGCATATTTGGGAGATACACGTTTTCTGATGTCTATGTAATGCCACATTGCCTTAAGGGCTTTAGTGTAAGCTCTGGGACTCTGGCTCTGATGCATAAAGCTGACTTCATGGAGCCAACAGTGGATTTACCCCGACAATCCAGATACCATTGGCTCACAGGATCCCTATAGGAGTTTATGGGCCAGGTCAGGAAAGATGGCTCAGCAGTTAGGATCACTTGCTATTCTTGCAGGGAACCCAGGTTTGGTTCCCAGCACCCACATGCTACCTCACAACCATCTGTAACTCATGTTCCAGGGGACTCAATGCCCTCTTCTGACCTCCATGGGCACCAGGATCACAGGTAGTGCACATACATACATGCAAGCAAAACACATACATTAAATAAAATAATCTTAAAAAAATAAACAAAACATTTAAAAAGAAAAAAAAAGAGTTCAAGGATAAGAAAAATACCAAAACCCTTTAAAGGATGCCGGGAGTAAATATTTGCTTCCTTTCTTGCTGATTCTGAACATTTTACCATTCACAGCCTTTGTCTATTATTTTATTGTACAGGTTAAAAGAAAATACATCCATCAAAAACATTTCAGTGAAGAATTGTTTGTGCTACATCAAAAGACTTTTAACTTTCTTCTCTCCCTTTTCTCTTTCTGCACCTATACACACACAAGCAAAAAAAAAAAATCAATTAATCTTCAGTCCCCCAGTAAGGATGTTTTAGATTTCTTAGTGTTGTTCCCTCCTCACAGAAGTAGTTGCTTAGAAAATACTGTTAATGAAACCAGATGTACTAGCTTCCCCTCCCCTGTATTCCCATTTGTCTCCACAAAATAAAGACTTTCTCATACAGTCAATAAGTCATCCAAGGCAGACTTCTGTGAAAGAACGGGGAAAGCCACACCCGGTTAAGCATCCTGCAAGTCCCGAATGCATGCTTCTCCCTTGCCATTGTCTCTACCGATGATGTCCTTCCTCGGTTCCCACATTCCACTCAGTGCCACAGCCTGAGAGTGAGCATAGTAGACTTTTTCAGTAGGGTGTCTATTAAACGGTCGCAAACAGGGAGGTTAGAATCTGGCGCATAAATAAGCAGGCCCCCGGGCTCACTGCCTTCTGGGAGAGGGAAGCTCCAACAGACAGTTACCAGAAAGCTAAGAACCTCCATTTCCTGATGCTGTAGTTGGCCTCCAGCCGTTAGGGTCCAGCAAAGGCTAGGGTGGTTCTTTCATTCAGTCAAGGCAAAGGCACTTGGGATTTATTGACAATGTGTTTCCTAGGAAGCCCATGATCTTCTTACTCTGTGTCATCGTCACGTACCTTCGGGAACTTAGCTCCAAGAGGGGGCAACAAGTGTTTTTCATAGATTTATAGGTGTATGTAAACCTGGGAAGCCAGTAGAATTTTCTTTTTGCTCTAATTATCAGGAGGTTTCCAAATGACACATACATCTTAATAATTCTTTATTCATCTATGCAATCAACAGACATATATGGGATCCCTCTTTCAGATTAGACATCATGCAAGGTGAGGGTGGATTTGGGCTCAAAGACATAGACCCAGCCTTCAAGGGAGCCAGGGAAAGACACTAAGTTCACAGCTAGTGGTTACTGTAGTTGAGACACATACAGACTTCTCTAGAAGCTCAGAAGCGCAGCATCTCACCCAGCCTGGCCTGGGGAGGAAACAGAGAAGTTGGGGACCCTTTAAAGTGACATCAGCATTGGTTCTTAGAAAATTATCTCTAATTTAGTTTCTGACATTTCTCAGTTCTTTCTTTGCAAATAAGTTCAATTTCTTAAATCTCCTAGCTGGGTGTGGTGGGATGCATCTGCCGACCCAGCTACTTGGGAGTCTGATCTGAAAAAGTCAGTTTAGACCCAGAGTTAGAGACTAGCCTAGGTAACACATTCTGAAAATTAATAAGTGAATGAATGATTAAATAAGAAAATAAGTAGAATTTAAATAAAAAGTTTGAAAAGATACATATGTACTCATGAGTACATACTTAAATATACACACAAGTCTCACAAAATAATAACTTCTCAATCTAAATAAATTTTTTTAAAGTTTACAAAAACAAACAGCAAATATACAGCATTATGAGTGTCAGGTCTAAAAGAAACCTGGGACAAATGGCTAACTGGGGTGCCTATTAGTATACCAAAGTGTATGCTGGGCTCTGGGCTCTCTCAGCCACTGCCTGTTACAGAGTCCTGTGCTGGTGTCCTCGCAATTCTTCTCATCCTGCCCTCTACCCAGGTCTCCAGCCCATGATGGCCTTAGCTTCTCTTCCCTCAGCTTCTCTTCCCTTCTTCTAAAACCCTGCCATTTTGGCTGCATGCTCTCTTTGCCTTCTCTCTTGGTCCTTTAGGTTCCCTTTGTCCTCTTGGCCCTTTCTCTTCTCTGTCTCTGTCTCTCTGTCTCTCTCTGTCTCTCTCTGTCTATCTATCTATCTATCTATCTATCTATCTATCTATCTATCTATCTATCTCCCCCTCTCTTCTCCTCTCTCACTTTCCCACCCCAACCCTCCTCCTCCATCCCTTGTTCCCTTCATGGCCCTGTTTAGCAATCTGGTCACATTTACTCTACCATTTCCCCTCCCTGCTCTGGTCTCTTCCAGATGTCCCTGGCTGTACCCTCCCTCTGTCTACAATACAAATCTTCTCTTCAATCATACACCTTGGAGTGATCATGGCCTCATTTTGTTCAGTAAAGACTGAGAATAACAAAGGTATTGTATTAGTTTGGCACATTCTTTCTTATTTTATATTAAAGATTTATTTCTGTATATGGGTTTGGTTTTGTTCTGTCTGCCTATATGTCTGCATACCAGAAGAGGGCATCAAGTGCCAGGACTACAGGTGGAGTCGGTTGAAAGCTGCCATGTAGGCACTGAGACTATGAACTCTGGACCTCTGATAGAGTAGCCAGTACTCTAACTGCCCAGCCATCTCTCCTGCCCAGTTTAGCCTATTCTTAACCTTGTCTGTTTGACTATCACTGATGCTAACATTGCAACTGCAAAGGTTCTTACAGAGCATTTCTGGGCCAATAGTGATTGACAACCCAGGTTAGCTACGTGGCTTCCAGATCCTGGCTTACTTCCAGATGTGTCTAATGTAAAGCCAAAACATTCCTTCGCTAGCTCCTATACCAACTGTATCATATGCTGTGAGAGAATGGGGTTGCTGGCATAATTTCAAGTTATATCATTGATTCAGATCTATCCCTGAGCAAAACTGCTTTTATTTCAAATGAATACTCTCTAGTGATCTGAACAGCAGAGGCATTAAAAACAACTCTACGTTTATGTGAGTGTTCCCATCCCCCAAGGAATAGTTTTCTGGGCCCACAAATACCTTAAAAACAATAAAAAGTTTGGGAAGTTGGAGTCCTTTTTTTTTATTTTTTTATTTTCTATTTTTTGGTGACTTTCTATGAAGCCAGAATTCTACATAATACATCTAACAATGAATTTGATGTGTAACGACTGCTTAAATAAAACACCTTCCATGCGGGATCTTTAGTAAATTCTCGTTACTCATAAGGCTCTGATAAGAAGACACTGTCCCACTCCTCAATCTGAATGAGCAAGGGAATGGGTGGGGCATCTGAAAGGAGCTGCTCAAAAGCCACCTATCAGCAAGGCCTTTCCTGGACTCTTTGTACAAACTGTTAACCACTGACCCCATCCCAGAGCGGTGGCTTTGCTCTTTCTTCCTCCTCATCGCCTGTTTCCCTCCCTCCCTTCCTCCTCCATTCTTTCACAGTGCACATCCTTATCACCAGCAAACACTTGCTTCTTGGCCCGTTCCCTCCACACAGAAAAGGACCCTGAGAGCAGGCTGGGTTTGTCTCCAAGAGCTGGCATCGAGTAAGCATGTAGAAAATGTTTGCCAAATGAATCTTTCTAGATCTTTCTCCTTGGCGCATTCACATCTGATCTACAAGGGAAGCCAATGCACACTGGGGGTCAGAAAGAATGCTGTTCTGACTTTCTCATCCCCTTAATTCTTGCAAATAGCGGTTTGCTACAGGTCAAGGCCACCGTAAGGAGATATCTCAAGAAGCCTTGCTAGCGACAGTCCTGTGTCTGTTGTTGACTGGATGGTAGAGAATGGCTTCTGATACCTACTCTGCATGGCTCCCAAGAACACTATCTAGGAAATTCTCACTAGAAGGACGTATCAGCCACAGTACCTAGTTATGACCTCAAAATGAAACGGATGCCTACTGGGTGCACTGACTCCCTGTGTTGCATCTAAAACCAATAGGCAGTGGCAAGGGACCCAGGCAAGCTGCGAACATCAACCACACTGTGAACCGATGACCCTCATCAAGCTGACCTCACAGCCCCGACTTATTTTTACAGCCAAACCATTTTCTTTGCTGAACATAAGTCTATAGGACTCTTCAAATTTTGCTAGGTCTGACTAAAGAAAAAGCAGTCAAATATTCACAAAAATTACAAGCTGTGATCTCCCTAAGTCACCAGGGCTCCAGAACCCCATAAGAAAGCTGGAAAAAAAGGACTAAAGAGGTACTACTGTTCCTGACCCATAATTGTTCGGGGTCCATCACTACAATGGAAATGCATCATAGAAGAATAAATTTTAAATAAGTAAATAAATAAAAGCATTCGCCTACAAAAGCCTTGGGCTCTGGGCAGGCTTAATTCTAAGTCTCAGTATTGTATCTTGGCGCTTGCTAACAAAGTCTTCCACTAAGCAGCCTGCCAAGGAGCAATGAAGCAGAGCTCTAGCAATTCTTCCAACAAGCTACTGAGAATGCAGGGCTAATTTAATGGGGCAGGGCCAAGTGCAGCTAACAAACGGCGCTTCTGTAAGATGGAAATAAGTTGCCCGTGTTCTTTCAGCAGTAACTCTCCTGGCTAAGCAGCTCTGAAAGAGTTCAAAGCCTCCCTCTTGTCAATGGGCAGCTGACCACGAGTCCATTCTCCATCTGCAGCCAAGGAGAGATGGCCAGAACACGGGGCTTTGCCCAGTGTCCACTGGCATCAGCCAGGGATTGGGGTATCTGAGTTGTATCCAATCTCTTCCCTGGAGAAAGAACACACAGAACCATGCTCTACTTGCTAGAAACCCAAGGACCTCAACTAAATCCCTTTCCTTTGTCCCAAATAGAAACTAAGTCATGGCACATGGGAAGCAAGTCTTATCCACAGCAACCCTTTGAACAGGCTGCACTATGTGCTCCCTCTGTTTGATGCACACAGGGTGTCTGTCACTCATAGCCTGGAAAGCTTAATCTTTCAATACCTCAATAAATAACCTTCATCCTAGGCCTGGCTCTTCTTTAAAAAGGCAATGCATCGATCTGTTGTCTGTTCTGATTAGTCTATGTAATAGTGTGAAGAGTGCTAGGACAGGCAGCTCTGCCCACACAGACTGCATAGCTTTGGGTGTATCAGTTCCACTTTCTTGGTCCCGGTTTCCTTCTATGAAAAGCACAGAGATGTGACAGAAATGTGTGAGAGTGGCAGCTACTTCAAGGCTCTGTGGTTCTGTGTATTTTCCTGAGCTGTTTCTCTCTTTGAAGGATGCGCACGCTTTTATTACCAGATCTTTCTGTTCTCTCATTCTTACTTTCTTACAGACTTTGCCGGTCATGTGTCCTTTGCAGAGAAATCTGTGTGACTTCACATAAGAGAAACTCTTCACATAAGAGACCAACCCGAGTGAGTGTGTCAGCCTTCCATCTCTAGCAGAATATCTGAGAGAAAGCAACTTCAAAGAGAAAAAGGTTGTTTGAGGATCCGGTGCGTAGTGGCCTGGGGTGGGCCGGCTCCCCATTGCTTTTAGGCCTGTCATGAGACAGAAGATTAGTAGATAGCACACTGCAGAACCATTGATAGCCAGAAAGGGAAGAAGAGGGAGACAAAGATGGGGAAGGTAGAAAAAGGGAAGGGGAAGTGGGGGAAAGGGAAAGAGAGAAGGAACTTCATAACAAAGCTTAACTCCTCCAATCATTTAGTCCATCAATGGTGTAGCCTCTTCAAGAGGACCCTCATGATCCAAGTATATTCCAAAGGTTTGAGCTCTGGGAAGCACTGGGGGTCCAAGCCTTCTACACATGAGCTTTGGGTGGGGGTGGGGACACTTCACTTGTATACCTGGACATTAAGGCTTAGGAATTTTTATGTGCCTGGTTGTCCTAGATCCTGACTACCTTCCCATCCTATGATCAACAAATTTAAAGAAAGGGAAGCCCTGGCCAACATGCAATTTTGAGACTTGGAGTTTTTTAATTTTAAGTAACAATAATTTAAAAGGTACTCATATTACAGAAACATATCTATACAATAAAGAAAACTGACCAGGGTTATGAGCCAATATATAATAATATCAGTTAACGAGGAAGCTAGAGATCATAGTGAATTACCTCAGGGAACACTTGCTTTTGCTGTTTCGGTTTTTAAGAGAGTCCCATATATGTACCGACCACTGGCTTCAAACTCACAAGGCTGCTGCTCCCTTCCCTAAACACAGATTAATGCACCTAAAAGCAGGTTAAGGTTAACTAGCTGTTAGCTGTTATCTACTGGTCTGTATTCCAGTCTGAAAGGAACACATATTAACATCTCATACAGTACTGGTTTTCTGGTGTTTAGGAATTCATGGGGTAGAGCCAGGTACGGTGGCAGAAACCTCTTTTGAGGATCTGAAGATGGACTCTCTAATTCCAAGCTTATTATCCAGGAAATGGGCAGCCCCTTAAGCAATCAGCAGATAAAATGTCTCTCTGTATCTCCTTGCTTTGTTCTCTCACACGTCCTCTCCAGTCCTTTCATTTTCTCCTGGCCCCCTTTTCTTGGCTCTTCTCTTCTCGCTTGGTTCTGCCAGGACAGCTAAGAAGGTTATTTAGACCCATTAGTGACCCATGATAAAGTAAAATAAAATGAGAAATTGCTGCTTATCTTCAGTGAGCAGAACCATAGGATGGGACTCAAAGCATCGGAAGCATTTCATGTTAACATTAAGGGAGCTGAAACATGAAAGCCCATGAGATGAAATGAACTCAGGATGGCGAGTTCGATCAAGCACTACCTCCTTGTAGAAACACTCAAAATGCGGCTCTGTGTTCCATGCTATCCCACCAGAAGCTGATATGGGTCACTGTAAAACATTCTTCCACGAGAAGTTGCTATGGGTTAAGCAAAGTTACCCAAACCACAGCATTTGACCAATAAAAGCAGCAGCATCCCTGAGTTTAATGAGACTTGCAGAGCACAGCTCTTTCCATGGATTCTCCAGAAGGAGGGATCATTCATGTGATGAGGATTTGCAGTTCAATCGGAGTATCTCCTCTGCACCCACTTGTGTACTTAATACTCACAGCGCCCATGTGATTAACAAAAGTCCAGGAGGCCTGCCAACAGCAGGCAGAAGTGTGGCATATCTAAGCACTCAGGCATAGAAAGGTATTATTATTATGAAAGTTGTGGACATTTGGGATAAAAGGCTTTTAAGAAGGAGGTTTTAGTCAGGTAACAGGTTGTTAAAGAGGACCTTAGACATGCTAGCCTTTCCTAATCACACACCAAGTACAACAATGTTCAGATTTTGTACATCATTGTCCTCAGATAGAAAGACCAGACAGGACATACTTGAAGCAGATGGAAATGTTCAGTATGGACAGGCACAGGGAGAAGGATGTGGGCACATCCCGGCCTAATCATCCTACTCGGGCCTGATGCAGCGAGACCAGGCCAGACACCACTTCGGGATGAGGAAACCTCTTGTTTTGAACAAAAGACTTGAATTTTTCTCCAGATACAAGTCATTCCATGAACATTTGCTTACATGTTCATTGTGGTATAGTTCTGAAACAAAGGCCAGATCATCATGATGTCCAAATTCAAACAGTCCTATTTCCTCCTTCTTTTTCCCTTAAGAGGACATTTAACGTCACTCTTCACCCCAGGACAATGTGAAATAATTCATCTGGAGATCAGCCATATGTGAAGTGGGACCTGGGGACAGTCTGTGGAGTGGTACATAGTGGCTTCAACAAGGGACCAGTAGTAGAATAATGAGTCTGGCTGTGTCCTCAGAAATCTAAGGGAGAAACAAGACCTTCACCAGGTAGAATGGCCTCCACAGAGTCCTGAGCAAGTGTCCTCTAGGGGCAGTACTCAGGAAAGGGAATGTGGCACACCCCCTTTGTCTGAACAGAGTGTCAGCAGAGCACAGGTTGCTGAAAACCAAAGGCAAAGACCCAGAGAACAAGAGTTTAGAGGCGCAAAAGGGATGAGACAAGAAACAAGAAAGCCATCTATTACACAAAAGAAAGATGATTCTCAGAGTCGGAGGTGATGTTGGTGTCCAGTGCCCCAGCCCCTCCAGCGGGGTTTCTATCTTCTGGGCTCTTTCTGCTTCTATCCCAGTACCCTAGCCCACCAGGCAGATACTACACTGGCCCCATTCTAAGTGATACTCAGAGCTCCAACCTCCCACCAATCACTGAGCTGGAAATAAGCAATATGTAGAAACTTACAAAGAGGCCCTGCCTAACTGTAAATCAGTTTACTAATTTCCAGCCGTGTCGGATGAGAAAGCGATTCATGTTCACTTGAAACTACAGTCCGAGATTGTTTTCCTAATATTTTCCCAGACAAGCAAAATATGGGAAGATGTGCCGCCATGATGCTGGGCTGTGGCAGCAGGCATGCAGCCTTTAGCCAGCTGTGTGGTCACAAGGGGAAGCAACTGAGACTCGGAATCTTACAGCTAAGCTAGAAGGTTATCATGTTAGAGATAGTAAGTTCATTTTCTGCTTATCGTATTTCCTATTTCTCATAGTTTCATGATTTACCCTATCAGAATTGAGGAGCACCTGAAAAAGTTCTCTGCTCTGAAAACAAAGCTATACCCAGAGAGCTTCGATAAAGCCCATCTAGTCATGATGAACACCACTGGTTAGAGATGCTGCCTAGGAGAGGCCCGTAACTCTCAAAAGCACTCAACCGTCAAAGGCAACCTCTCTCACCCAGTAGATACGCTTGCCACCTGCACAGGAGCTGCCTAGCCTTGCCTCAAAAATCATCTCCAGTTAGACATCAGAGCAGGAAGCCAGCAGCTGCTGGCTGCTTACATTTCTGCATGAGGTTGTTCACTGCATGCATCTCAAAGAGAAGGTTGGCACATAGAGAGTGTGGGGATGGGGGTCCCTAAAGAAAGCAGAAGGTACCTGGATCTATGACTACATTTTGTGTATTATCTGTTTCAATTGTCTACAAAATGTATTGTGTGTGCCTGCATGTACATAGCGTGTCATACATGTGGTGTCAGAGGATAACTGGTAGGAGTTAGTTCTCTCTTTCTGTCATGTGGGTTCAAGGTATCAAATTCAGGTCATTAATAGCACCTTTACTCCTGATCCATTTCCCTGGCCCTCATATTTTTAAATGTTGTTTATACATTAAGGAATTTTACTTGCTATATAATGGTGTATTTGCTTTATCATTTTATTGGGTGTTCATACCTCTACCTTCCTTCTAACACTTATTCCAGCCTAATCCCTCCCAATCCCACAATATGAGGTAGAAGAGAAAGAAGGTTTGAGGGGAAGGGGGAGTAGACCTCTATAGGCTACTTCCTGCTGATTAGGGCTATCCGTATTGGGGGGGGGGGATGTCCAATATTCATCGTCAGAATATCCAGCAACACAGCAATGGCAAATGGAGCGGACCAGCAGCACAGAGAGTGGAGCAGCCACCACCACAGGCCCTCTTGGGGTTCTTGCCTTTTTACCCTCTCCAGAGACCCCAGAATTAAACTATCTGCAGCTGGCAAAAAAAAAAAAAAAAAAAAAAATCACTCCACTTTTCCCGCCTCCACCCCCAGCACAAGACAATCATAGTTGACAACTGTGGACGAACTGAAGCAGACCCATCCATATCCCACACGGGGGATTAAAGCAGAAAACATATATAACATATGTGGGGTTTTAAAGAAACCAAACCTCTCTCTACAACTTTAGCTCTCGGAAATACAAAAATTATCCTTCTCCTTTTCCTATTATGATCTCAGAAAGCTAAGGAAGGTGGCCCTTTTAGAATTCCTTCTAAATGCATCATTTGTTCATCCTTGCCTTCCGAGTCCCCAGTAAACCATCACCAATGGCTCTCTGTGGCTTTAGAATATACCCACTCACCAGAGTTGGAGAAAGCAGGCGTCTGACACCAAAATTCCCTCTGCCCTTTGTCATTTACCCACTCAGCACGACAGCAATCAGGGATTATTCATAACTCTGCAACAGAAAAGAGACAGGATACCCAGGTGAGCGCTGCCTTTCTCCCCTAGAGAGACAGGTGGCTGATGTTGTTCTCATCAGATTTTCTTCTGGTTTACAATCAAGGGGATCAGAACACCAGAAAAGACTAAAACTAGAATAGGCTATCAAACAAAAGCCAAAGGCAGGTGATGTGCATCTCATTGGCTTGCCTTCACCACAGGGGCAACATGCAGATAAACAGCCTTTTGCAAGCAGATCTCAAGACAACCTCTGCCACTGTCCCTGGCTCCATCCTCCCTCTCTCACTTAGAGCTGGGTTGTTGTGTTGTTAGATTCATTTGCTGTAGGTTGTTTCCTCTTTTCCTGTGTGAACAATAAACCATGCATTCAAAAAGGATGCCTGACCATCTTCCTCTCTGTGGCATGTAAGTCCTGTTGAAGACAGGAGGTAACAACAATAAAGAAGAGGTGATAGAGATTAGAGAGGGCTGGAGGAAGAAGAGTTTGAGGTGGAAATCATGTAAATATAATGCTCACATATGAAATTCTCCAAAAAAAAAAAAAAAGAGCATTATACTCATAAGCCAAGAATAGCCATTTCTTCCTGGCAGTGGCGATTCACACCTTTAATTTCAGCATTTGGGAAGCAGAAGCAGGTGGTCTCTTGTGAGTCTGAGGCCAGCCTGGTCTACAGAGATAGTCCTAGGACAGCCAGGGCTACACAGAGAACCTCTGTCTCAAAACACCAAACAGAGCAGCACATTCCCAAGGCTCTGCAACATATTAGCTAAAACTGGAAGGAGACAAGGACTCAAACATGATCTCCTGAGATCCGTCTTTATGTTTCAACCTATAGTCTGCAAGACCCATGTGCTATGATACAATAAGACCCCGCATAAATACACTAAGAAAATATTATAGTGCATATTTAACCATCAAAAAAGTAAGGGAATTTTCCACAAAGTATAGATATAGGTGTGGCTCAATGGTAGGGCCATGCTCACAACAAACAAGATGCTGCACTATGTCATAAGCTCCAGCTCTAGAAAAATGTACATCAGTAGACACACATACACACAAAAAAGAAAAGGAGGGGGGAATAAGGGAGAGATGAAAACAAGGGAAGAGAAGGGAGGGGGCAGTAAATACAAAGGGTAAATAGCACATATGCAACGAGACTTTGAGAGGAGAAGCCATTCTGTTTCTGGAAGGAGAAACTGAGTCCCAGACCCTAGGCACGGCAAAGCAGAAATGTGTGCAGCAAGCCAAGACCCTAGACAGCGCCAAGACAATCCCAGGTTCTTCCTTCCTCACCGCTCCAAGCACACGAAACAAATCTCTCCACAGGCCCTTGTTATTTCTATAAATTAAATTTAATTAAATATAAGCTCCCTGAAACACAAGGAAGCAAAGCAGCATAATGAGAGTCGGATGAACTGATAGGAACCACACCTTGATTACCAAATATTGAAATATGCAGTACTGCAATACACAATTAAAGACAAACAGTCGAAACTGACTTTAGGAAATTGCAGGAGGATTTGCTAACTAGCGAAAGAAAACTTTGTATGACAATAGCATCGATTTAAAAAAAATCACTCTGGGGGTGGGTGGGTATGGGGGACTTTTAGTATAGCATTGGAAATGTAAATGAGCTAAATACCTAATAAAAAATGGAAAAAAAATCACTCAAATTAAAGTCACTGGATGGATTCAGCTGTGGCTGGGGATGGCTGAAGGAAGAATCACCAATCTGATAAGCGGTCTAGGAGTGGTCAGGATGCAGGACAGAGGTTGGGGAGGGCTGAGATTTTTATGGAACCAATGAAAAGCAAATGCTCAGAAAATACCCCCCACCCTAAGAAGAAGAAATAAAATGTGTTCCTTATCAATGTATACTGAGGAGCCGTTACAGAAGACCTAACCGAGCTCGTGACAGAAAAGAAGCCACGATGACGGCAACACCACAGGTCAAGATAGGGGCCTCCCAGCTGTTAACAAAAGACACAGCAAAGTTATGGCTCCACGATGAGAGGAAAGTACATTCAGTTTCCTATAGGCAAGAACTAGTGTTACTACCAACAGAACTTCGTGAGCGGGACTCCTAAATACTATACCTCAGGAAGGAGGAAACTGAGCCCAGAAGGAAGCTCAAAGAGTAGGAAAGGAAGGAAAAAAGCTGACACTTTTACCCGGATGCTTTAAATGTTCCTAACAAATAACAAATCTAACGTCTACAACGTGGTGCTGGAAAGAGATCTGAACTAAGATGCTTGGCAAGAACAGCATACAATTCTAGAGACTGGTGGCACTGAAGTACTCAGAGGATACCCCTCGGATATCGCCTGAACTCGCAGAACACACAGGGATTCATGGCCCCCTGTCACCTGGACAAGCACCAGGACTTCCCGCCGCTTCCTCCCACCCTAACCCTTCCTTAAGACACTCCCTCCAACACTGTGATTTAGATAGGGGAGTAGTCCTTGTAACAGAATGAATGCCCCCTGGAGGCAGGGTGGTTTCCCCGAGCGAGGAGGAGGAGGAGGAGGAGGAGGAGGAGGAGGAGGAGGAGGAGGAGGAGGAGGAGCTGCAGCAGGGAGCAGGCTTCCAGGAGGAGGAAGGTGTTCTGGCAGCTGAAACCCTAGCCAAGACTAGAAAGTAATCCCTTCATCCTAACTGCAGGCCAGGCGTGGTTCTGTGTGTGGAAGGCTTTTCTGGAGAGGGCTCTGTTTGACTGGTAAACAGGCTTTGAGATTAGCAATTTGTAAAGTGGCTACATGAACTGGTCGGCAAGGATGTGTTTGCCCTTCTGGGGTTTACCAGTGGAGAGGTTTCGATGGGGGGACGGGGTGGGGGGGTGGGGGGGGGGTAATGTGAAAAGTCCGTTTGGCAGAAAAGCCCAACTTCCTGCTAGAGGCTCTGGCAGATGGAACTGGACCATCCCAACCCTTAGAACCCATCCCAGCAAGGTCAGCTCTGGATAAATTACTGAAAGAAATCTTAAATGGCCGTTCGTTCATCTCATTTTCCTGTTACCTGGCTGATGGGTGTGGCCTGGGAGAGGGTGGAGCAACGTTGTAAATGGTTTCTGAGCTTGTGGAATCCAGGCTCTTTTTCTCATAATCCTAACGCAAACAAGCAGAAAGGTCACTGGCTGGAGAGAAACGGAGACTCGCAGTTCTTTGACAGGGCCGCCTGATTTATGAGCTATCTGCTTTTTGGATTATCTGTCACCTTGATGAACTCCATTAGAGGAATTAGTGAACAGCCACAATAACAATTGGTGACTGCCCTGCCATTTCAACTTCAGAGGCGTTAGAAATGATCCCAGTTCTGTGGGTTGCTAAGGACGCAAGGCTGAAAACACAATACTACTCTTGCATGAACACCTGTTGGTAGTATCGTATGATCCCAACTTATACAATGTTTCACAACCCCTGCCTACAGAACAGACTTATGCACTAAATGCCCAACACATACCACCTGTGTTTCCCATGGGCATATACTTGCCTTGAGTATGTGTGTGTGTGTCTGTCTGTCTGTCTGTATGTCTGTATGTATGTATGTATGTATGCATGAGTGTATGTATTATCTGCTATCAGCAAATTGTTCTCTCCCAAACAGGAAAAAATTATGCTGGCACGTGCAGTTTGTTCTGTACCCAAAAAGAATTACATGTTGGTAATCCCCAAAAAACCTAGAATTCAAGCATTCTTAGAACAGAAAGAGTCAAAAAACGAAGACTATTATTTTCAGAAAATGGAATTTATACCTTAGAAAAAGAGGCAGTGATTATTATTTGGTTTGGTTGGTTGGTTGGTTGGTTGGTTGGTTGGTTGCTTGGTTTTTGAGACAGTTTCCCTGTGTGGCCCTGGCTGTGCTGTAATGTGCTCTATAGACCAGGCTGGCCTTGAACTCACCAGGCTCCACCTGCCTCCCTCTGCCTCCCAAGTGCTAGGAGTAAAGTTGTTTGAATCAGGGATTACTTATGAGAGTTCATTATGAAGCCATGGACATGGGAAGATCAGCCTTTGCATGTCACAGGAAAGAATTAAAAAGCACAGTGCAAGTGAGCCAGGTGGGTAATAGCATGCAGACATCTCCTTGGTACAGACTACTAGACCACTCAAACCTTTAGGAAATATTGGGAGGAAGATTCATAAGGCCTTTGAAAAGCATTTTGAAAAGTCATTCTATCTATCTATCTATCTATCTATCTATCTATCTATCTCTGCCTTCCTTGCTTAAGTCAGTTCACAGAGACCCGGGTCACCAGTTTGATATCCTTACCTCTGCACACCAATTATATGACTCGAGTTATGGATAGAACTTTTTAAAAGGAGAGTGCTTGCTTTCCTTGGCTACCTCAGTATTAACCTTAATTATTCTTATTAGTGTGCTACCTAGACAACTACCAACAAAAACTCAGGGACAAGATCTGTAGTGATAGCACCCTCACACAAACCAAAGAACAGGTGGAAGCAAGGCATAAAGCCAGTAGCATGCAGATGGGTCTCATTAATTTAATGTGATGTGTGAGGCTCTGCCAAACACACTGCTGTCCAATGAAGATGCAGCCAGCACTGTTCGCCATGGCAAGAGCCCTCTTGCCCTCACCAGGCATTCCCTTCCAGGGTCCAAGCAATGGGCGGATTCTCCCACCCAAGTTCCTAGGAGATCCACTGGGTAACTTTTCTTTGTTGACTGGCTTTGTGACCAGCAGCGCAGCAGTCATCGACTGTAAACAGTGTGTGGGGGTCATTTATGAAGAATCTTCATTTTTACCTAGGGATGTAGCTCAGCGGTACAGTATTTGCCTAGCATGTGTAAATGCTCTACCTGTGCCCCAATACCTTAAGAAGGAAAAGAAAAGTAAGGAAGTGGGATACAAGGAAGGGAGGGAAACAAGTATTGCAGTCTGCAATTAAAACTACGAAACTGCCCCGGCCGCAGTGGTTCAAGTTCCTCGCTACATACCCCAGTGTTCTGGACACACATGCAGCTTTATATCGTAATAGGCCCTAAGCAGCTCAATGACAGGGCCACTCCCAAACTTCCATGTGGCTAGCACACTCTCCGCTCCGATATTCCTGAGTTATTACTTACTAAAACCTATATTCTATCCTGGTTTCCCCAGACCCAGGCCTACATCCCCCCCTGAGCTATGTTGCCTGACTCTTACATGTTGTCTGTCTGTTTGTCTGTCCTGCACTTGTCAGGGCTGATCTTTCTGCTTTCCTAGAATGGCAGTTCTAAATCCTCCTTCTTCACTCTGTCCCCTTACCCACGAATCCTAAAGTCCCGCCTCTATCTCCCTGCCTAGCCACTGGCTAACGGGCAACTTGATTTACTAATCAGAACCAACTCGGGGGCAGGGACTCTTAGCATCAGAATCAGCATACAGGATTCTCTTGCAATCTTGGGAACCCAGTTAGCATAATCCAAGTGGTAAACCAAATCCATGACAGAGAGGGATGCAGAGAAGGAGGGATTGAAAGCAGTTCTTTCTACTTGAAATGAATGTGAACAAGAACCTATACGCAGGTATAGGTGCTAAAATCACACCCCAGTGCTCAAGCCTTAAACAGTAATCTAATGATCCAGAATTTGTTTATATTGAACCCACAAACCCCAAAATTCATAAACACCCAGAGGCCCTCAGCCAGCCTCCAGAATGCTATCTGGCCATCAGGTTGTTTCCCAGACAAGCTGTGTAGTGTGCAGCCAACACAAGAAACATCGTTCCACCAAGCATGGCATAGGGAGATATGGGAACTTAGAGGGTTGGAGAAGTGGATAGGCTGTTATAAGGAGTGAAGCCAGAAGTGCGGTGGATGACAAGACAAAAGCATCTCCTGCAGGAGGACCTAATTGAGGACTGCCTGAGAGACCAAGGCTTGCTGGCACAGACAGCCAATCAGGAACTGCTGTTTAGAAGCGATGCTTTCTTGGGACCAATAGGGCACGGAGGCGCTGGAGGGGGGGGGGGGGCGGTATTAAAGGAGCTTGCAGCAGTGTTCAGAGAGCTTGCAGCGTTTCTCACCTGCTGTTGGAGACCGTGCCATTGATTCCGTGCCACCTCACCTCTAACCCCAAGGGCAGGTAGGGTCCCCAGAGAGTAGTCCAGGGCACAGGCAGCAGCAAACCTATCATTCTCAGAGCCCTGACGCTTAAAGGTTCTACAACCTCCCAAAACTGTATCATCAGTTGGGGACCTGAATCCAAATACGGGAACATTTCACATCGACATTCAGGCATGAAATCACTCTGTGAGGGTAGAGTCAACTAGGTGCCTGCACCAGGGGACTGCTAGTTGGGAAATGGGAAGGAATGAAGAGCCAGTGGTATGACGTCTGTGTCTTGTTCCAGCCATTATGGATATAATATCACACTTGGTTAGGTGGCCAATCAATATTATGTCTATTCATGAATGCTAGTTTGGCCTCTCCAAAATCAACAATATAAATAAAGAAGAAAGGTCACTTGACGTCTCTCAAGAAAGCAAACCTATAAAGGATAGTTATACAGTCAAATGGCCTTGACCTTCTAAGTCCATTCTTCAAAACTTGAAATTCAGAAAATATCTTAGAAAACGAAAAACACGGTGTCCTTATGAAGGAATTATTTCATTATCATATTCACTCAAGGAAAATTTACAACTTAAAGATACAAAAGGAAGAAAATAGTTAAATTGTAGCACATCAACTTGATGGATTAAAAAGATTACTATGAAACATTAATGATAAAACTTTTTAACTGCAAAAGGTTATATTAACATTGATAAGAAAACATATTTGAAATGCATCAGAATTTTAATTACATAAAAACATATGCATGTATCTAAAAGTGAAATAAAAACCCCACAGAGCTAACTCCTGTGTTGGAGGACTGGAGTCTAAGTACTATAGTCCTTATTTTCTTTAAAATAAGTACATTATCCTTTAAAATAAAGCAAAAGGAATAGGACAAAGGACAGGACACTCCCTGGAAATCTCATGGCTACAGCTAGTGTGGCAGGGGTACTGAGATCAGGGCCCTCAAGGCTGTACTCTGCCTTCCAATCCGTTCTCAGCTTTAGCAGGGCCATTGGGTCTCAGCACGACAGCTACTCACCCACTCACCCCGATGTGAAGTTAATAAAACCTCATCGAATGGCAAAATGCACTTTCCCACTTTCATATTCATGTCTGGCTGTATATACTGACTATTTGCTGACTCTAGCTGGAACGATTTAGAACAAAAGCATTTTCTCAGCCGATTCGTGTTGTGCAGTGATCGTGGGCTCTCCCAGACACTGCATGCTTTCATCGGGAGGCAGCAAGATGAGCTCTGTCATTGGACCCCTCAACGGTGGCTTTAAGATATGCCTCGTACCTCCCTTAAAGAGAGCCCATCTAGCACAGTGACAACAGATTGATGGCCATGACCTTCTTCGCATTCTTCTAACTCCTTTTAAAATGAAATCAAGGCTCTTGCTGCTGGTGTCTACGGGCAGGGAGCCAAAGCAATGTAATGAGGGCTACATATCATCGCTCACTCTCAAGATTGTCTTCAAGTTCATCGTTAATGTGCTATGCCACCGAAGAACATGCCAGAGTGGGGGTGGGCAGTCCAAGGGAAATGTGCTTCCCCGTACCCAAGGCCTATTTTCTTGAAATAGTGGTTGTCACAAAGGCAGTGTCTTCCTATCGAAAACAAACATGACGCCACATTGACATTGCAGCAGAATGTTTCACAGGCACGCTGCTCTTTATGGCTTAACGTTCAACTGATGGCTTCACATTGCCCTGAAGTTTTAAGCCTAGCAGGATTTCCTGTCTAAAACATTTACCATCCCAGAGTACATTCTGACTTGAAATAGTGCTATTTCCACTCCACATCTAAGCAAATGGTAATCTTCTGTAACGACACATCAATTCCAGTGTATTCCTTGGATTGGCTGTTATTGTTTTAATGAGGCAAGGATTAATGAGCGGGTGCTCTATCATCACCTGACTGAAGGAGAAAAACAGAAATTGTGCACATTTTTCCACTTCCACTGAGCTGATTAATAACGCTGTGATCCTGCACTTATAATGCACATTTCAGCTGGAAAGTGTTTTCATGCCCAGAATTACCTTCGACAGGGCCTTTCAAATAATGTGCAGCTTCAAAACTTTTTCAGTTTTCTGATGTCCAAATAGTGTGTGAGTGTGTGTGTGTGTGTGTGTGTGTGTGCGTGCGTGTGTATGTGTGTGTGTGTGCATGGGTATGGGGGGAGTGTGAATGACTATATATGTATAGGTATGTGCATATACATATATATATATACACACATATATACATTCATGTGTGTACATGTATGTATGCATATGTATGTGTAAAACAGAAAGTAGGGTCTGGAGAGATGGCTCAGCACTGACTGCTCTTCCAAAGGTCCTGAGTTCAATTCCCAGCAGCCACATGGTGGCTCACAACCATCTGTAATGGGATCTGGTGACTTCTTCTGGTGCGTCTGAAGACAGCTACAATGTACTTATATAAATAAAATAAACAATTTTTTAAAAAAACTAACATTAAAAAAAGAGTGTATGCATATGTGTGCACTAGTACAATTCAATAGGAGGCAGTAGATTCCCCTTGGCCTTAAATGATAGACACTGGTTCAAGTTTCAGACCACGCATCCACTACATACCCTTGTATGCATTACTCTATCTGTTTGCTTGATTTCTAATGGAGATGTCATCTTCCATGCCTGGCCCATGGAAGGACGAGATAAGATGTAACTTACAGAAAGGGGGTGGATCACACCATAATGATTGCCCCTGCGGAAGCTATCTCTACTCTCTTTTCAAGATCCTTTTGCTTCCTGACTGGTCCATTATCTTTAAAATATTTACAGTCAAGGAGAGTGGAAAAACTTACAAATAACAAGGTTAGCCAAGGAAACTGTTCCTGAAGGCATGGCAACCTGTAGTCTCAGAAACTCTCTGACTCTCAGGTGTGCAAGCAAATGACCTACAAAAGGCTATCCTTTTCCATATATTCAGTCCTGTGTGAGGCTAGTGGCACTTTTGATAATGTCTAGGACTCATCAGCTGGCATCCCTGAATTATGGTTAAAACTGTTTATCAAACCCAAGAAAATGTTTCAAGCAAATAATGGTCTTTGGTCAGTGTGACAGTCAACTCTACAATGGTCCCAAATCATGTTTGATATTCATACCTTCGGCACCTGCTACACACCCTGAGGCACATAACCAATAGAACTGGGTAGAAATGACAATGTGCAACCTTAAAAATATTTTTTTACATTTATTTATTTATTTATTTATTTATTTATTTATTTATTGGGGGTGCTATGGCATGTGTGTGGTGCTCACAGTACAACTTGCAGAAGTCAGTTATTACCTCTGTCACTGCTGTGTTCCAGTAATCAAACTTGGGTTGTCGGGCTTGGCCGTATGCCGGCTTACTAATGATTTCTCACCAGCCCATGATATTCTATACTTAAGGAGCCCACTGAGTATCTACATCATTCAACATCTTTTCATATAGTTCTGCAATCCCTCAGAAGATAGAGGACACCTTGAAACTTACATAGAGAAAAAATAAATGTCGTAGAAAGCATCAAGACTCTGGATGACTTTCAGTCCTCAATATCCTCCTCCCCCCTCTCTCTGTCTCTCTCTGTCTCTCTGTCTCTCTCTGTCTCTGTCTCTGTCTCTCTCTCTGTCTCTCTCTCTCTCTTCCCCTTTTCTGTGTGTGTGTGTGTGTGTGTGTGTGTGTGTGTTTAACAAATGTCTCATTTTTTTTAGCCCTGCTCACCTAGAATAGAGCTCTAATGTTGGATGCTCCAGCTTAAGGAATGCTAGCATTATAAGCTTGTATCACCAAAACTTGGCTTGAGATCTCATTTTCTTTTATTCTGACACAAAAGAAGCATGTTTCCTTACAATGTTTTTATACATACTTGATTTTAGTTGACCCTATCCCTACCTCCTTCCCGAAATCTCCTTGCCCGTTTCTTCCCCTTACACCCTCTCTCCCCAATGTTCCCCCTTAATTTTCACACCACAAGTGTGCTGCTATCCTTTATATTTCTCTTCCCTAAACTCTTTCCCCCTCTCCTTTCATGGGCCTCTTTCTAATTCCCTACCATCTTCATACAGTCACACCCACACAAATGCATACATACAAGACCAGATACTAAGATGGGCATATGAGAACATGCAGTGCATGGCTCACAGGACCTGGTTACCACTTTAGGGCATATCCCCAAAAGACTCTTTATGTTATTATGAAGAATTTTGTTCAACCATGTTGGTAACTGTTCTATCCACAATATCTAGGAAATAGAATCAACACAGACATCCATCAACAGATGGAAGGATAATGCAAATATGGTACGTATACCGCATGGAATTCTGGTCACCTTTGACATGTGACTTCTGAAAGTACACTGGAGTTTCTTCCTTGGTTGCTTATATAGCCTTCACTGGAAAGCCAAGCACATGCCATGAGGATTCTCAGGAGCTGTGTGAAGTAGCCCTAGTGGAGAGAGACCTATTTGTCAGTATCAAATGCTACCCATGTATACCACCTTAGAAGTAAATCTTCCAGCCCAAAAAATCTTGTAGATGACTGCAGCTTTGGTCAACATCTAACACATCATGAGAGAATGATCTAGAATTGCCCAGTGGAGTTCAGAGATGATAAATGCTTTGTTACATAGCAATGGCTACTTGTTATAGTAACAAAGGATATTTGGTAAGACTATGGCTCAGAATAGCACAGAGCTATATGACCCAAGCAACATGGCCAAATAATGATGAACACCCTACACTGTCTAGTCCTACAATGAAAAGTGGCTTTCATATACAGACCATTTCTTGCTTTTGTTTTGTTTTGGTTTGGTTTTGGTTTTGGTTTTTTGAGACAGGGTTTCTCTGTGTAGCCCTGGCTGTCCTGGAACTCACTTTGTAGACCAGGCTGGCCTCGAACTCTGAAATTTGCCTGCCTCTGCCTCCCTATTTCTCGAATTTTTAACATGATCACCTCACATGATGACAATTGGCCAAACTCCTATCTTAATTGCAAAAGTCAAAAAAAAATTAAATGATGTATTTGATTGTGTAATTAAGTAAATTATTTAGATGGAAAGACAATAACTAAAGTCAAAATTCAACAGCTTATTAGGAAAATTATTAGCAATGCAGAATAGAAAGAGGGTTATCACTCTATATGTTTAAAAACAAGGACAAATCAATAAAGTAATTACTCAATAATAAAATATTGAGCAGATATTACTAAAATATTTAAAGAAAAAGGGTCTAGAGTTTGAACTCAAGTGCATGCTGGTATTTGGACTAAGAAAGAAAATTCGGCAAAGGAGATTGAAGAGTGGTCCCTGAGACAAGGGGGAAAATGGTGAGATTCTGGAGTCCAGGAAGACATGGGTCAACACAGTCTTTTGTTGCTAAAAACACAGCACTACAGACTGGATTCTTTACAAGCAAATGAGCTTTGTTTATCTCTGCAGTTTTGTAGGCTGGGATTCTAAAAGCCAGGACATCAGCTCTAGTAAGTGCTGTGTGGCCCACAGCAACTCAGAAGCTGAAATGTGCAACAGAGGAAGACATTGCATCACAAGGTAAGAAGCCATAGAGCTAGGGTGGAGCCAAGCTCTGGCTTCTGTAAGAACTCACCCTGTGAGAGCTTAACCCAAGCTTTCTACAAAGCTAATTTCAGGTCACAGTGATACCCTGTCCAAAAGAATAGAAGAAAGGATAGAAGGAGGTAAGGATGGAAAGAAAGGAGGGAGGGAGGGAGGGAGGGAGGGAGGAAGGAAGGAAGGAAGGAAGGAAGGAAGGAAGGAAGGAAGGAAGGAAAAGAAGGAAAGAAGGAAGAAGGTGGAAAGAAAGATGGAAGGATGGACACAAACAAGTGATCTCAATAGGTCTCAATCTAGATCTATTTCTTCTTGCTCAGAGTCCACTGTGTGTCAAGGTGCCTCTCCCATATCCTAGCTTCCATGAGGTAACATTCCAAGTGGATCTAAACTCTGGAAGCAAACCTCATCTGTCACCAGAACACAATATGAGAGATCCAAGGGACCAACACCATCAATCCAATGTCTAACACTGAAGTGACTCGTGCCAAACCACAACCCAAATGGTCAGTCACATGACCTGCCAAGTCAGGAAGATGAATCTTTCCGCACGATCAACTAAATACAGCTGAACATGGAAGCCTCCATCACAATCATATTTTATGTTTCTCAAAGAGTCTGGTATGCAACCGTCTATTTCCATGAAAACATCCCAATACAGTCTGTAGAAACTGAAGCAAATTTACAGATGATGAAATTGAAGCAACAGAGTCAGGGAGATGGCTCAAAAGGTAAAGGTGTCTGCTGCTAACCCTAGTGACCTGAGTTCAAAACAGGGGGCCAACTGGACTGGAAAGATCGCTCAGTGGAAAAGAACACTGGCTTCTCTTTTAGAAGATCTGGGTTCAATTCCCAGTGCACATATGGTGACTCATAACTATCTGGAACTTCAGTTCCAGGGGATCTAGCACAGTCTTCTGGCCTCTGAGGTCATCAGGCATAAAGGCAGAATACAGACACTCATGCAAACAAAACATTCATATACTTAAACATAAATAGGGAACTGTTCTTCCCTGCAGAGTGGGAAGAAAGAACTCACTCCTCCCACAAGTTATCTTCTGATCACAGGTGCATGCACACAAATCATTAATGTAATAAAAAAATTTAAATAGAAGAAGAAATTAAGGCGTCAAAGGTACTATCAGTGTACCTAACGGTTGTAATAAGGACTCTATGATGAGGACTGTCTCTCAGTTTCTTTTCACAAGCTTATATTGGTATTAGCTCAAGCAAAACATCCAGGTGATTGAAATCTTAGCTAGTGTGGTATGTATACCATAGAATGTGATACTCGGTGAGTTTCTAAGTACATTATGCAAAAGAGAGCCTTTTTGAAATGGCTGGGATCAGTTCCTTCAGACATATTCTTGGCGGTTACTGACTAATGCCTACAAATGAAAGCCAAAAGGGCTCAGGATGGAAGAAGGCTTGGGGTTTCCTAATAACACTTGAGTCTTCTGTCTCTACATCTGTCACTGAAGATTAGCCCTTAGAATAGTTGTGTGTGAACCTCCTTAATGCTAATGATCAACTTTAGATTTCAACATTCCCTACAGTTCTAATTTGCAGGCTGCTGACAGCCCAGCTTTAAGGGAGACCAGCCTTTATGACTTATGTGTTAAGCCTTAAGGTACAATTTCCTTCTCTCAGATATGTGGGGTCTTGGTACGGTTTTAATACATCAGAAAGAGTTGCACTGGGGGTTTCTTTATCACGAGTTACTTAATTAACCAGCACAGAATTAACATTTTCCCAAAGAAATATTTATGAAAAAAACTGGATTCCAAGATCAAAACAAAACACAACTTGGCATTGAAATAAAAGCATTACTTAGGATGGTAAGATGTTTCTCCAAATAGTATTTATTCGAGAGTGATTAGTATAAGCTCTTTTTTTCCTTTTATTCTTTGAATTCCATGCAGTAGCTGTTAATTCAGAAGTCAGTGTATGAGAGAAGTACTAAGTAAGGGCCTTGGCTGGTATCAGGTTGAGCCCTTGAAGTCTGGTCCTCAGCTTCCCTTTCCTGTCTACTGAGCTTTTGAACAGAAAGAGAGAAAGATAGCAATTCCTATGTCAAGATGAGAGAGACATAACCAAATCTCCCAGTGCTCCACCAGCTTCTAGTCTATGTCAGAAATGAGCAAGTGAGTTTGGCATAAAACTCCATATCTGTTTCTCAATGCCTTATGTGGCCCTTGACATAGTGCAGATGACTTGGTTACTAGGAAGGGGGTCACTCAGCTCACTCCAGAAAGTCACTTCAGCTCACTCCGTTGTCACACAAGTTCCTGCAAGAGTGTGTGGCTGGGCCTCCCAGAAATATGTTGTCATGGGAAGAGCAGAAGAAAAAAAATATCTACATTTTTATTCCTCTATCAATCAGCTTGCAGAAATCCCCATATCCATTTTTTAGCCACTAGAAAATATGGTGAGTCTAAGATGGAATTATATGCATGAAGAGAGTGTACGTTTGGATCTTTTCAAGGCTAATAGTTTGCAACGTATTTCACTTAATAGAATTTCCCTGGACTGTAAGAACTCATTCTTATACTGCTCACTTAACCAGGACAGAAAATTTCACGGGAGAGACTCTTCCCATGTGACTGTTGTTCATTTTTTTTCACTGCTTCATCATAGAATCCTGAATCCAGAAATTGACCTTGAATCTTTATTTTATGTGCATTGGTGTTTTGTCTGGATGTGTGTCTATGTACGGTGTCACATTCCCTGGAACTGGAGTTCCAGACAGACCAAACTGTCATGTGGTTGCTGGGATTTGAACCCAGGTCCTCTGGAAGAGCAGCCAGTACTCTTAACCACTGAGGCATCTCTCCAACTCCTGACCTTGATTTTTTTTTTTAAATCACATTGGCCAATCATCCAACTCCCTAATAAATGATACGTGCACAATACCACCAAAGAGCATTGGTGGGTTGTGTGAAAACCTTTAAAGTTTCCACATTCCTGAAATAGAGGGAGCATGACATATGTCAGCCCAATTTGGACATTTCTCTAAGGAAAGGGGAACTATAAACAATGACAAACAACAACAAACAAAACTTACTAGCTACCCTCCCTCAGTCTCACAATTAGACTTCAGCTTGGACAACCGAGGAAAGCCTGAAAGGTGTAAATTAAATAACTTTTTTGTTTGGGTACCAGGTATTGGATCCAGTGTCCTGGGTCCTTGCTAGACTAAGTGTTCTGCCACCAGGCTATGCTCTCATCCAGAAATACTATGTTTATTCTTTTTTATTTCTTTTCAATTTCCTCCCATTGGTTTTCAAACTGTAGGTACCATCTGAGCTTTTTGTTCTGGCCATAGGCATTTTTTAAACCTCCTTTTGCTGGCAGTTGAATTTTAAAAAATCGATATTCAAATGGCCAGAAAGTGACTATCAGTGAACTGAGCACTGCTGACACCTAGCAACTGTTTTTCTGGTATGTTTTCAATGCTTCCATGTTTAAATTACAGCAGTCAAGTATGACTAGTTTGCCCTTTTAAAAGTGTAGAAGATTAGGAAAACACTATAATGACCAAGAACCTGGTGATTTGGGGCCACTTAGCATACATTATTTCATTAAGTCTCACATCAATTCTTCATGATGGGAGTGGTTTTGTATCCATATTACAAAAGAGAAACAAGCATAGGAGTTGCTGGTGATTTACGTAAGGAGCAGATTTACCTCCAAGCGTTTCCATATTCCTGACTTCATTTTAATTATCTGCTTTATGTTATTACTTTTAATAATTAAAAGATAGTCACTAAGTAAGGGGTCTTCCCTGATAGTGAGAGATGATTAGCCCTAAACTAAATTCTGCTATAGGTGAGTCTAACAAATATCAAAATAGCACCAAAAGTGGCAAGCTGTTCCCAAGAACTTTAAACTAGAACAAAGTTCAGGAATTCATAAAGGTCCCTCAAGACTCACGGATCTATGTAGAAAAGGGGACAAAAAGATTGTAAGGGTCAGAGGTAGGAGATGACTTCAGGAAATAGAGGTTTCTAGATGCAACAGAGCAGGTGCCCTTGCAAACTCCCAGAGACTGGGACAGCACACGTACCACCTGCACTAACTCAACCCAAACAAAAGCCCAGTACAGAGGTGGGGAAGTGGGCTTGAAGACCCACCCCTAGCCAAGAAGTCACTTGTAACTGGTAGCTGCCAGAAGAGAGAAGATTAGTTTTCTTCAGTGGAGTGACACAAGGTAGATCACCACACTCTAGGGCAGGACCTATGCTCAGGAGTAGTTATCAAACGCAAACTGAACTAACTGCATGTTTGTTTTAAGAAAGAGAAAGAACAGGAAGTTGGGTGGTTTGGGAGATGGCAGGGGGAGGGCCTGGGAGGACGTGAGAGGAGGGGAAAGAATATGATCAAAATATGGTATATGAAATTCTCAAATAAAATAAAAAAACATTATTCCAAAGAATGCTTAAAGAAATACAAAACTGGCTAACACTGCACAAAATAAAAATCCAGAATGTAAAGTGCCCAGTTGAAGATTATGAGTCACAATGGAAAGTGGAGTAGCACAATCGTAACAACCCATAATTGATTGGATAAAGCCAATTAAAACCATCCAGAGCACAGATGTTAAAATTAGCTCCCAAGAATGTTGAACTATTATAACTCTACTTCATATGAAAGGTTACCAGGTTCAAGATTAATATGCAAAAGTCACTTGTATTTCTATATACAAATAACCAATCAATCATCAGAAATTAAAATTAAAAATATATATATCACTTATTGCGCCTTCCCCAAAGAAGCACTGAAGGAAAAGCCTGACCAAATATGAAAAGATTGGTCACTGTAAATGATATTACGTTGTTACATTGTTGCAATAGTACAGACAATAAATAGTGAGCTACATAGTGTTGTTCATGGGCTGGAAGGTACTTACATTGAAAGTGGTGATTCTCCATTAATCATCTACATAGTCTAATGTCAATCAAAGTCCTACCAGGCTTTCTTTAGAAGCTGACAGGCTCACTGTAAAATGTATATGAAAATGCAAAAGGATCCAGAGTAGCCAACTTGATTGCAAGACTCACTACCCAGCTGCAGTAATCAAGACAGCATAAGCACACAGATCGGTATAACAGGAGTCCAGAAGAGAAGCAGATGGAAAATTAGACAAATGACTATTTCTAACAAATGTGCGGCAGCCCATCAATGGAGAGAAGCATCAACTTTCACAAGAGGTGCTGGAGCAAATGTAAATTTGCAAAAGATGAACCAGATCTTACTCCCTGTGAGGAAAATCACTTGAGTGGCTCGCAGAGCCAAAAGTAAAAATGGAAATTGGGAAAGCTCTAGTAGAGTGTTGAAGAATATCTTTGTAACTTCGGGTTAAGGGATGATTTTTTTCATTTTCATCCACAAATGCAAGATCCCATTTTAACAAAACAAGAGTCGACACACTGAATTTTATCAAAATTTAAAATTGTTCTTCTTTGAGAGACACTATGAAAACATGAAAGTACAATATTCAGATGAGAAAAGAAAAGTTCGCCACCTCCCTACCCCATCCTATCTCATCACTCCCCCCTTCCTGCCCCACCCAGCCAGGAAAGGGGACAGAGAGGAACTGGAGACAAGAATTTCCAAGAAGATCTGAGAACATTTGAGTTGATAAATGTGTTCATTACCTTTATTGTCCTGATAATTCCACAGATGATGAGTGTCTAACCTTGGCAAAAGATGGTATAGAATTTATAGAACTACTCAAAAATGGAAGAGCCAACAATACAATAAAAATGTTCAGACACCTCACGAAAGAAAATTCACAAAGAGTCAAGAGGCCATAAAGAGTCTTCAGTACACGGCAGTATGGTCTGCTTGAGTAAGGATGTGGTAAAACTGGGACTTTCATGTACCGCTTGCAGGAAGCCAAGAATAACAGCACTGCCTTCCTTGGTAAACAGTGTGACAGCTTATTAAATTGGCTTATCCATTTAATCAACAGCCACAGTGGCTTTACAACTACTCCACTCATAGGTGTTTACTTGAGAAAAATTAAATGCTACACAGATAGATAGATAGATAGATAGATAGATAGATAGATAGATAGATAGATAGATGGATGATAGATAATCAGACACATATAAAGATTTGTACACAAATGCTCACAGTAGCTTTCTATGTAATAGCCCAAAGCTAAAACAACCCAAACGCCCATCAGCAGGTGAGCATATAAACAGATCATGACATTCGTGCCAATGGAATGTCTTCCAGCAGTAAAACATTCTGAGCTACTTAAACACCTGACAGGCATAAAGCTCACGAAAATTACCTAGAGTGAGCAAAGCCAGACACGAAGATAATATACTACATTCTTAATTTAAGATTAGAGAATATGCAAAGTAGCCTACACTGACATAATGCATCCCCACCCCTCACTCCACCGTACCCCCCAGGAAAGGGGCGGAGATGGACTGGAGGCAAGAACTTCCAAGAAGACCTGAAACCATCTGAGGTGATAAATGTGTTCATTACCTTGATTGTGTTGATAATTCCACAGACAATGGGTGTCTAAACTTGGCAAATTGTATGCTTTAAATATGCCAGTTTATTGTAGGTCAATTATACCTCAGAAAAGCTGTTAAAAATAATAAGACAAGGCTGCCTATTTGAGGTCACCCTTTGCCAACCTAAATTTTGGCCTCATTGCAAAAATGTCTTGAACAGCATTTAGGAACAGACTGGCATTGTTAGGCTTAATGTCCTGTGAAATAGTCTAAACTAATTGTTTCAAAGGCCTGTGGCAGCAGTTTTCAGAGATTATATCAGGCAACACTTTTTTCTTTGTATCTACATAAGCTACGTTGCCACTGGATACCAAACAATGCTTTCATTGCAGTCATCTCCGCAGCAGGGATGAGAACAATGCCCGAAGTTCCCTGTGTCTGGGCCAACCCTTTGCCCCACTGCAGCAGCTTCTGGCTTCCGCAGCAAACTGTTCAATGTGGAGTACTGGTCTGAATCATTGGCGAGTCGGTTGGTTCCCAAGCACTCGAGTGGGAGAGAGAAAGATAGAAACAAGGAAAGACTGAAGGACAGAGAGACCCAGAAAGGGAGCCTGAGTCGAGTACCAGTTCATGGATGTTCCCCATCCCCCCCACCACCACCACCACCCTTGCCCAAAACTTCTAGCTTCAACCAGCTATCTCTGCTTTTCAGAAAGGAATGCGACGGTAACTGCTTATTTCTAAATAGCTCTTGCAGCTGCATCTTCCCATTCTAGCCTCGGGACCTCAGAGGCCGCAGACAGTTTCTCAGCATGTGTTTAGGGAACAAGCACACCACACATAAACACGGAGACATGCACACACGTGCCCATCTGAGTCCAACTCCCTCACAACAGTGCGGACGGTTCCTTTCTTCTGCTTCTTAGCAAAACTGCCAGAACCCCGCTTTTCTGTGAGGGCCTCTGTACCTCACAGCAATCCCACCTCGTAGTAGGTCTCTATACTAATCCATGTGTCTGGAGCTGGCCAGATAGGTCAGTTCATAAAGCCTGTGCTGTACAAAGCATAAGAACATGGGTTCCCTAAAACATCCATGGAAGGAGTTGCAGTGACAAAGCATAAGTACATGGGTTCCCTAAAACATCCATGAAAGGAGTTGCAGAGACAAAGCACAAGAACATGGGTTCCCTAAAACATCCATGGAAGGAGTTGCAGAGACAAAGTTTGGAGCTAAGACGAAAGGAATGACCATCCAGAGACTGCCCCACCCGGGGATCCATCCCATAATCAGCCACCAAACGCAGACACTATTGCATATGCCAGCAAGATTTTGCTGAAGGGACCCTGATATAGCTGTCTCTTGTGAGGCTTTGCCAGTGCCTGGCAAATACAGAAGTAGATGCTCACAGTCAGCTATTGGATGGAACACAGGGCCCCCAATATAGGAGCTAGAGAAAGTACCCAAGAGCTGAAGGGGTCTGCAACCCTATAGGTGGAACAACAATATGAACTAACCAGTACTCCCAGAGCTCATGTCTCTAGCTGCATATGTAGCAGAAGGTGGCCTAGCTGGCCATCATTGGGAAGATAGGCCCCTTGGTCTAGCAAACTTTATATGCCTCAGTACAGGGGAACACCAGGGCCAAGAAGTAGAAGTGAGTGGTTAGGGGAGCAGGGCGGGGGGAGGGTATAGGGGACTTTTGGGATAGCATTTGAAATGTAAATGAAGAAAATATCTAATAAAAATATGTGGGAAAAATTCATCTTATAAAACCAAAAAAAGGGGGGGGGGGTCCCATCTCTAGAAGCCACACAAAGCCAGGCACAGGAGTATATCTGAAACCCCCAGTGCAGGGTCACAGGCAGAAGCAAAAGGACCCCAGGAAGCTTGCGGGCCAATTAGCCTGCTCTAAGCAGTGTCAAGGCCATGTCTCAAACAAGGCAAAGGTGAGAACCAACAACATCCAAAGTTGTCCTCTGATATCCAAATTCATGCAATAGTCCCCCCCCCACACACACACACACAAAAGATCTAAATCCATGTTTCTTAAATGCAGTCTCCATCAGTGACAGCTTGGGTTTTATTAAAATCAACATCTCTACTTACCTACTATGTTTTTAAATAGCTCACTTCTTGTACATATTTATGCTTAATTAAAACTCTTCCTCCCCTGCTTCTCTCTCCTCGAAGTCAAGAGGGTTCAAATAAAACCCCAGATTGCTGACCTCGTGGCAGCTGAAGCAAATGAGAGATGGTATCAGCTCTAGACAGGTCATCTGTGACCTCTACATAGTTCAGAGAGGGGATGGTTCCTGTGAGAGAATTTTAAAAGGCCTCCTTCTTTTCAGGTCAACATGACTTCTGACAGGTAGTTCATGAGCTGGGCTTTGACAATGTTGAGCCCTTGACCTGACGATGTGAAGCAGTGCTCCCAGCTCCACATGGTGATTTGCCCAGCACATCCAGAGCTCCACAGACTTTCACTCCCTAGTCCCTTTTCAGTCCCAGCTCTTGGGCTGTGCAGTCACTCGACCAACAGTGCATCATGGGGGTGTAGAAGGAGACTATATTAGAGACAGAGCATCATTAGCAGTTCCTTTGAGGTTTCCCAGAATCCTCCAGGTGAGGCAGTGATGAATGGCCGAGTAAATGGCCAACTTGGAAGTATGCCTCTTTTGCCAATGGCATGCTAATGAACTTCAAGTCAAGGTGAGTTACTGAAACCAGCAGACCTAACAAGAGGGTTAAAACACTGGACAGTCTGAAGACACAGCTCTGCCCTGAGAAAGCAGGGCATTAACAAGGTTGGTTCAAACAATGGATGTGTAGATTTCAAACAGCAGAAAGAGCTGGGTGCAGGAGAGACTAGGGTTTGCACAGAAAGGAAGCAGATTGTTTGCTTTGGGGTTTTTGTTTTGTTTTGTTTTCCATGCTGAATGCAGGATAACGGAAGCCCTGCATTCATGGGTATTTTTAAAATCATTTTTTATATTTAAATAAGATCTCATCATGTCTCCAAGGCAAGCTTCCACCACATGCCCCATCTCCTTAGTACTGGGATGATAATGTGTGCCACCACAAGCATGGGTCTTTTTAAGTATTCCAAATTACTAGCAAATTCAACGACTGCTTCGTTTCATGTGTGGCCACTGGTAGATATCCCATGCTTCAGGGGATTTTGCCATACTCATCTACATACCAGCAATACTCATTGGACTTAGTTAATTATTAGGTACTTTTCTGTTGTTGTGAGAAAATACCATGTCCAAAATTGACTCAGGAAAGAGTTTATTTTGGCTTACAGTTTCAAAAGAATAAAATCTTTCATGGGATTAAAGACAGGGCAGCAGAAAGAGGAAGGCTGATCCACCCAGAGGAAGTAGTCAGCATGAACAGGGAGGGGCAATATAAAGCCCAGAGCTCACCCACGGCCACCTACTGCCTCCATCAAGGCTCTAGCTCACAAAGATTCTATACTCTCTCCATAAACTGGGAGCTGACGTTCAAATATACAAATTATGATGGTTTGAATAATAATGGCTCCCAAAGGCTCCTAGATTCGAATGCTTAGTCTAGAGAAAATGGCTCTATTAGAAGGGATTAGGAGGTGTGATCTTCTTGGAGGAAGTATGCCACTGAGAGTGGGCTTTGAGGTTTTAAAAGCCCAAGCCAAGCTCAGAGTCGCTCCCTTCCTGCTGACTGCAGGTTCAGATGCAGAACTCTCAGCTACTTCTCCAGCCACATTGTCAGCCTACTTGCCGTCATGCACGACTCCATGATGAAAATGGACTAAACCTCTAAAACTGTAAGTGAGCACCAATTAAATACTTTCTTTTTAAAGAATTTTGTGATGGTGGTGTCTCTTCACAGTAATAGAACACTGACTGACTAAGACACAAGCCTATTCTCATTCAAGTCACCACAGTGAGGAAGAAGGAGAAGAAGAAGAAGAAGAAAGAAGAAAGAAGAAAGAAGAAAGAAGAAAGAAGAAGAGGAGGAGGAGGAGGAGGAGGAGGAGGAGGAGGAGGAAGAAGAAGAAGAAGAAGAAGAAGAAGAAGAAGAAGAAGAAGAAGAAGAAGAAGAAGAAGAAGAAGAAGAAGAAGAAGAAGAAGAAGAAGAAGAAGAAGAAGAAGAAGAAGAAGAAGAAAGATATGAGGTTGAGAGGAATATCAGGGTCAGGGACAGGGTAGTCCCATACATAAAATTAATAAGTCTTTTTGAGAGAGAGAGAGAGAGAGAGAGAGTGAGAGAGAGAGAGAGAGAGAGAGAGAGAGAGAGAGAGAGGTTGAGAAATAAGTTGGTAGGAGAGTTCTCACAGCAGAAACTTGAATCTGAACACAATGAGCTCAGAGTAGCCTTTGCTACCCCCAGCTGAGCATGCCCTATGAGGCTGATGAACTTGGGCAACAGCTGCGAGGCAAGCACGGTGCCAACACCACAGAGCTGGGCCCAGTGAACTTATATGTGGGCAATCCTAGGCTGGCAGTTGTGCTATGACTCGAAAGAAATTAAGGTTTCAAAATCTCCGGGTTTAATATGTGTATTCGGAAACATTGAGACATTGAGAACAGAGTCATTCCACCTGAGACTAAGCTTGTCTCTGGTCCCACACATAGAGTCCTGAAAACTCCAGATGGTTCAAAATGGACCCAGCTACTTATTGCCATCAGTTAGGACTCACTTCATGACATGCAGTTTGTGGCAGCTGCCAGCCTTAGAATTAACTACTAGGTTCCAAGATGGAGGGAACATGGGTTCCCTCCTATTGGCACTCATGTGATCCTACCCGGAGAGAAACCGTGCATGGTTCAGAGCCCTTATCCTCTGTAGGAAGCAGATGGGAGAGAAGCGTGGCTTTCCTCAGTCAAAGGGCCAGCAGCCAAGCTGTCTGTCACACAGAACACCAAGTACAGGCAGCCAGCGGAGCCTCAGGCTCAGCTCATAGCCAGTTGCAGATGGGAGTGTTAATGGTCGCTGGCCCCAGGAACCATTTACTTAAGCAATTGTTTTGGCAGCCGGTGAGGAATGCAGAAGGAATTTTAAGCTACTGGTCATTGCTATGACAGTTTACTATGTAGGAAGCCAAACCTACTAGAGAGCCTTGTTAAAGTGCAGGACATGACCTGCATCCAAGTCCTGTCATCTTACATTTATCTCAAGCTGTCCACTAGATACACACATACACACACGCACATACACACACATGCATAAATTTACACACACACATACACACTCAAACATATATACACACATACATACTCACACATATACTCACTCATACACACACATACACACACATACTCATACACACACATATACATACACATACACACTCACACATATACAAACACATACATACTCACACATATAAATACACACAAATTGTGATCACACAGTAAACTATTATGAGTAAGTTGTATATAAAATCAGACCTATTTACAAATCTCCTTGGTCATGTTCTACAGAACTCACACGGGAAAAAAACAGATTCAAAACATGGATCAAAACAGCCTGCAAATGTCAAAAATTAGAACAACTTCAACATTGGTACTCACTAACAAGGCGCCCTGAAGTCAGGCAGCAAGCATGGGCCTGGGACTTCTTTTTCCACCTCAAAATCAAACAAAGGACAAAGTTAACATTTAGAGTTTGTAATTTTTGAGATCTTTGAAAGATGGCAACTCAATAGGATGAGAAATGCAATTTTAGCTCTTCAGTGACACATATTATGTCTGTGCCAATAGAAATCATGGGAGGAGCTGAAGAAAGCACTAGGTCTAACCCCCAGGGCTCCATTTCTAAAAGGCACATTGATATTCAAGTGCTGCAGAGGCAAGAACCTCCCTGAGGCTGGCCAGAGCAGTGACAATATTTGTCTCAAAAAAAAAAAAAAAAAAAAAAAGGATTGTACCTGAAGAATACCTGAAGTGTCTCTTGGCCTTCACACCCACACACAGAATAATCATACAGAGTAAGATAGTAAGATGAAAAATTCCTCAAGGAAACTGCCAGAGTTTAGATTCATGCATGCTTATGTTTGTCACAAATCGACCAACATCCATGTTCTTTGCCAAAGTTGATAATTCAACCTAATGGATTCTAAAGGTCTTTTGTTTGTTTGGTTGGTTTGGTTTGGTTTTTCCAGACTAGGAAAGCTCTCGTGGTCCTAGAACTTGTTTTGTAGACCAGTCTGGCTTCCAAGTCAGAGAGATCCACCTGCCTCTCTGCCTCTGCCTCTGCCTCTGCCTCTGCCTCTGCCTCTGCCTCTGCCTCTGCCTCTGCCTCTGCCTCTGCCTCTGCCTCTGCCTCTGCCTCTGCCTCTGCCTCTGCCTCTGCCTCTGCCTCTGCCTCTGCCTCTGCCTCTGCCTCTGCCTCTGCCTCTGCCTCCCACGTGCTGGGATTAAAGGCATGTGCACCACTACCCAGCTTCAAAAGGCCATTTTTGCATATTCTTATAACTTCATTTTTATCTCTGATGACCACCAGATCCACAAGTTGTTTTCTTTACTTACAGCTATTTCAAAATCCATGCAGTCTACCTTCTAGAAGATATAAGGATTTCCACAGCTCTGGGAATGACATGTGTAGTTATTTAGGGTCTGACAACATCCAATTCAGGTGACTTGCTGGGTGGCCAAGTTAGCAAAACAAACACGGGATTCTCAGTCAAATTTGAGTTTCAGACAAACAACCAGTCATTTTGTACAAGCTAGACTTGGTATCCTATCCTTTCCTTGGCAAAGATGCTACCCCTCCGCAAGCGTCCCTGGACACGGTGTGTACAAGAAGATAGTTTTAGCCGTCTGCAGAAGAGCTTGCAACTTGAGCAGGCGCAGTGCTGTGCCAAACACAGCCTACTTCTTTCTGTAGCTGGTCCCCCAAGGCTCCCTGCTTCAAGACTTTCAAAGCAGCCCTGCCTCCCACTGCCAGAGAGAGAGGCTTCCTTTGAGTCTGGACTGCATCAGAGGACAAGGGAACACAGCACCTGTAATCTTGTAAGTATCAATTTCTCTAATAACACGCAGCTCCCGTAATATTATAACCCTCCTCCTCTTTCTGTATGTTGTGATTTTTTTTTAACAACTGTTTATTTTACAGAAACTGAAATGGGAAACATGTTTGGTTGTTTTCCTCCCATTAGAGATGTAGAGCAAGCTCCGCGTTTTAAGGGCTGGCTCAAAAGTCTGACAGGATGGCTCAGTGGGTAAAGACGCTCGCCCTGCAAGCCTGCAACCTGAGTGAGCTCCCACGTAAAGGTAGAAGAAGAGAAGAGAACTGACTCCCGAAAGCTGTCCTCTGACCTGTGCATAGCATTGTGGCATGCATCCCTCTACACACACACACACACACACACACACACACACACACACACACACCTCGTAATAAATACTTTTTGTTTGGAAAGTTCTTCTATAAAAAACAACTGGAGTTTTCAAGATTCCATTCCTTTCTTTTTTTTTTTTTTTAACTTTTCTCTTTGTGGGGAAAAAAACAGCTGAGGATTTTTGTTTTGTTTTGTTTTCTTTTTTACCTTTAGCTGTAAAACATTCCAGTCATTCCCTCCTTCTGCTTGCCTCAACTAATGAACCCTGTCAGCAACTTGCTTCTTTCTCCACCTGCAAAGTTTAGAGGGAAAAGAAACCACACACTCGCGCGCGCGCGCACACACACACACACACACACACACACACACACACACACACTCAGGAAGGAGAAAAGAACATCAACCACCCAGAGTTTTAATTGTTGCCTGGAAAGCAACGCCCTTCCGCAGCTCATTAGGACTGATTTTCATAATTACTTACTGATTGGAACTGGGGCTTGCAGCCTGGCAACAACGTTGCCACATTAATATTAAGCAGTGACTAATGCAGCCCAGGACCCCTGCTCAGGATCCCAAAGCCTTGGTTTGGCGGGAACTGAAGCTGTGTAACCCGGGGAGTAAATCTGTTACTTTTCTCTCCAACAACTTCCCACTCCCTAAGCAGATGCGATAATCTTATTCTTGTTCCATGTCACTCACAAAGAGGGAGTGTGGGTGGTTGTCACCAGTCCTCAGCACAGGGAAGACCTCCTCAGACCTGTTCCCCAACTGCCTCCCACTTCTGCCCCTGTGGCTCCACTTCTTCTACTGCTTTTGCTTCTGGCTCCTTCTGTGCCCCCTCTGGCTCTCTTCTGTCTCTTCATCTCTGTATGTCTCCCCTGTCACTGCCATCTCTGTCTCTCCATCTCTGTCTGTCTCCCCCATCACTGCTCTCTCTCTTTCTCTCTCCCTCTCTCTCTCTCTGCCTGTTAGAAAAGTGTGTCCCTCTTGTCCTTCTGTCTAACCCTTCAGTCAGTCTCACACCTCAGGGTGACACATTCTCCCTACTTCTCTAAGGACCTCTCTTGCTCAGGACTCTGCAATCATTAATTCACCCCTCTCCAATGCTTCCACAGCAAACAGCAATAATTGACCTACGAAGGGGAAACATTTTTAGTTTTCAAGCCACGTGCATTACAAAACATTACACACTACTGTGTTTCACCAAGCTCCTACTTGGAAAAAGAGAAAAATTATGGGCAGGCAAGATGGCTCAGAGGGTAAGCATACACCGCACAATGCCTAATGATCCTAGTTCAGTCCATAGAACTCAAATGACAGAAAACGATAACCACCCTCCGAACGTTCCCGTCAGACCTATCTACATATGCCAGCACTGTGGCGCTCGTGAGCACACAAGCAAGCACACATGTCTGCCCACACATATGTTTGAAAAAAGTTAAACATACACAATATTCCTCATTGGAAATCAAATGTCTTCTGCCATGTTTATCTAGAACACAGTTCTCTTTGCATGCCATCAAATCCTTAAAATTCTTAAACATTTAAAAAAAAAATCCAAGCTAGAATAGTAATGGGGCAAAGCTTATTATTTTGAGAGCAACTACGGAATTCCTCTTGATAAGAGCCTCATCCTGCTTAGAAAGCCTTTGAATATTGTGACACAACGCCAAGTAAACAAAATATCACCCACACAACCAAGAAACAAGTTAAGTTGTTGACGAGAATTAGAAATGAAGGTGGAGGGGCTGGAGAGATGGCCCAACAGTTAAGAGCACTGGCTGCCCTTCCAGAGGTCCTGAGTTCAATTCTCAGCAACCACATGGTGGCCCACAACCATCTGTAATGGGATCCAATGCCCTCTTCTGGTGTGACTGAAGACAGCGACAGTGTACTCATATACAGAAAATAAATAAATCTCAAAAAAAAATGAAGGTGGAAAATGTAAATGAGACCTATGGTTATAGATTTCCTCATTACAACTTGTGATTTCATAAATGTTTAGTTTAAAATAGTATAGAATAAGGTCTGCTTCACTTTTTTCTCCTTCACAAAAAAGATCCTGAGAGCTACTAAATGTGCTCAAGATAGGCAGCTTCAAGGAAAATGCAGAATTATTTTATGTCCCGAACCCAATCCCCAATCGGTTAGCCACAGAGCAGTGAGCCACTTATAATCGTATGGGCCTGGATGTGTGGGAGGTGGAGCTGTCAGGGCATTTTTCAAACGAGCCTTTGGATATTTGGTTTAGCAAATCTAATTAGAATCTTTATGAGCAAAAATGTTTTCACAAAACAAGTCCCTAGTTTTCTAGAAGTTACAAGGTTTTAATCAATTTTTCCTTTGGGAACTAAAATTCCATTGTCAAAACGTCCTATATATTTATTTGATAAAAAATATATACACGCTGACATGAGGCATATTGAAAAAGGTGCTCCTTTGTATGCCGTTTATTATGCCTATTCATTCTCACACAGGGACCAAAAATAATTAAATCAGTACCAAACATTAAAGAGATAATTATTTTCTTATTTCCTGGACAAAATTTTCTCATGCATTATAAATGTTTATTTTATCCATTAAGGCCCTAAGACTTTACACCAACTCCATAATATCAAAAGGTAGCATTCATCAGAAATAAAACTCTTTTGTCATTATAATTAGAAAGATAGAGTTGTTGTAAAGGGGCGTCAGAGTGATTGATAAGATCACAAATGAGGAAACAGATACATTAGTGGACCAGCACAAGAGATGAGGTATTCAAAAATAATTGAAAGTGACTATCATGAATTTAAAAAAAATCAATTTAGTCACAGATAAGAGATAAAAAGGTAAATCAAAGTGTAGGTTTGGAGTACATGTAGGAAACGTAAGAGAAAAGCTCCAAAGAAAACAGAAAAATTGCAAACTCTTGTGACAGCTCTGAGTATGTAAGTAACTGTGGTTGTAGAACGTAAAACGAAGAGGAAAAAGATGCCCAGCCCTGTCCAGATAATAAGCAACTAACCATGCATAGCTCAAATGCCAAATCTCAGGGGAAAGACCTGAATTTGAGTCCTAAAGAGATGGCCGGTGAGCTCTCACAGAGAGCACGCAGATCATTAGAAAGCACCATGCTCACCCAGAACAATGGACAGTAGTCTACACTCCTTCCTTTTTGAATAGTGTTGCCAGTCTTAATGGCAATATGGTAAAACACCTGACAGGTTATCAAAGGTCCCTTTAAACCATGGTCTAAGCTTTGGCACCCACAGATTTACCTCCACGTGTGGACTAGCCCAAGGTAGATCTGCAGTAATGGAGAGCCTTTGAGGCCAGCTTCTACACCATGCACACATATCCTGTACTTCTTTGTTCTCCATCAAAAACAAAAACGCTGTCTGTGTGTCCCAAGGACCCTGTTTCCCCTTTTCCTGTGGTTTTGTTGTTCCAGCACCTTCCTCTATCCTCTGCTTTCCAAACTTTTTTTTTCACTCTGCCTCTGGTAACCTTACTCTAGGTAGCAGTGTGTAAGCCATAGTCTTCCCAGAATATGGTTTCTAACTTTAGACTTCCATTGAGATCCGGCTCTCTCTTAAAGATACTGCATCTTCTCCTGATAGAAATGGTTTCTTCCTCCCATCCTGATATATGGAGGACTAATTTGTCTACACTTGGCAGAACCCCAAAAGGCAGCAATGTCTTTAGAGGATAAGATGATGGGGGTCTTGCTTTTACTCTTTGAGAAGGAAGGCTTCAGGTCCATTGGATCTATCAAATCTACAGACACCCTACTGTCCAGAGCTCAGTCATGAGACTACATGTAGATACAAGCAGCTTGTGACATGGCTTACTCTGAAAGGTCACATAGTCATCTGTGTTTTGCTAAGGAAGACCCTACACAGGCAGTCAGCACATGATATCTGCCTCAGGCACTCAACCTCAAGTCTAGTTGCTTCTGTTTACTCTCTGGGCCATCTCAAAGCCTGTTATCATTTTCTTCCTTTTCAATTTATGCACATGGATACATTGCCTTCATGTATGTTTATATGACATATGCATGTCTAAGGCCCTTAAAGGACAGAACAGGGTGTTGGATCCCTTAGATCTAGGGAGACAGACCATTGTGAACCACCAGGTCGGTGCTAGGAGTTAAACACAGATCCTCTGGAAGAACAGCCTATTAACCTCTGAGCTATCTCTCCCGGGGTCCCCTCATCATCATGATACCCATCACATTCATGTAGAAAGTCTACCTAATTAGCAAGCACTGTAACACTTCAGTTGCTCCACTTCCTAAATCTCAAGACTTTCTTCTCCATCCCAGATTTCCATTCCCATCCACACATCAGACCCAGGCATACAGAAATCCCCAGAACTGCCTGCTGCAGTTCTTCCTCCCAACTTTGCTGTTCCTGGCTCCCTCTCCCCCTCCCCCTCTCTCTCCCCCTCCCCTTCCCCCCTCCCCCTCCCCCCTCCCTCTCCCTCTCCTTTCCCCATCCACCTACCCTGGATACCACAGCTCGAATAAACTGTCTTCAGCATCCCAGATTCGCATGGGACCACAACTCATCTTCTCGGCAAACCCTATCCTATAGCAGTCATTTCCAAAGCAGTAGCCCTAGAAACTGGCTTACATTGGTCAGTCTCTGTCCTCTCTTGGAACTTATTCATAACCAGTCACATCTGTGCATTTCATTTGCAAAAGAGGCACAGCGTGTCATAAATCTCCATTGATTTATGAATGGAATGATGGAAAGCAGCATAAATGAATTGATGACAAGAAGAATATCAACTCCACTCAATATGCTCCCTTAGATTTCTGCATGTGTACCTCTGAAAAAAAAAAGGGTGCCATTTAGGATGACTATAAGCCCAGGAAAACCAAAGGCACAGCTCAGGATTTTACCACCGGATCAAAAGTGAAGACAACATAGTTGGAAAGATTAAAAATAAGTACTAAGGCTAGGAGTAACTGATGAGAACTTTGCAGAAGCAAGATCCAAATTCCAATAGACCAGAATAATATCCAAATCTTTAACCTTTACATATATTAATATACATTCTACATAATGTTAATACATTTTAAAATATGTATGATAACCTTTTAAATATTGTATATAATCTCTAGATACATAAACACATTTATTGTGTACATATAATCATGGTGTTAGATATTTAATATACTATATATTGCATATATATTTAATATGTGTATTAATATATGTATGTATTTTAAAAAGACAAAGGCTAAGTCCTTCATCTCATTTAGGTCCTTTACTTAGATTCTAACTTCCAACAGACACAACATAGAATAAACAAAGTAATTCACACAAAAATATGTATAAGGTTTTATTCTATAGCAAAGTTCAAATTGAGAGTCCCCTAAAAGGTATTCCCACTTCCACCTTAGTAGACATAAGACATCAAGAATGGAGAACTCCTTCGTTGCATGCATAACTACGCTTTAGTGTATAAAATTCCAGCATTTGAAAGCATGGGTGACTGAGCATGGGAAACCCAATGGTGACTGTACCTGACCATTGTTTGACTGTTCTGGTCCATTCAAAATACTCTAAAAGTGTGTGGGTGTGCTGCTACAAGTTAGAATCCCCGAATTGGGAGTTGTATCTAAGAAATGTCCTGATGCCTTAACTGATATGGGGAGACACACCTGAGTGTTGGCGGTGCCTTCTGGTAACAGCCCAGGTGAAAGGGGCGTGGTGGCAGTACAGTGTTCTTTGGCAGCCGGTCTGCTCCATCCCCCTCTGTGGCCTTCCCATTGGCCATGAGCTGATATAAATGCTGCTGCTGATTCCTTCACTGATAGCAGAACCGGTCTTTCCGGGTTTCTATCACTAACTGAGGACCAGCGTTCTCCATGATTTTCTGTGCCCCATTGGGGCTGCTGAGGAACCCAGCCATGTGAATCAAGCAACTACGGAGTTGCCTGTAGGCCTCCACAGTGTGAGACAGCCACTGCTAGGCTCTCAGCTACTCAGAGCTGTTATCGTTTTTAACACAAGCTGATTCAATACATTTTTCATATAGAAATAAATACAGAAAGAAAGATGCAGACACAGATATTCATCCTATTGACTGTTCCTCTACAGAACAGAATAGAAATATTTTTTTTAACTAACAATGATGGTTTCCACTCTTAATTTTCTATGACTGTGTCCATTCTTAAACCAAAAGAAGAAAAATCTAGAATAGAAATGAAAGATGAAGAAATGTGTTACTACAGTGTAAATCAATTCATTTGTCATTTAAGTTATTACAGCCCTCTCTGGCCAGTTATATAAAATTATATCTAAACAGTTCTTGAAAAAATCAACCCACACACCAAAATACAATACAAGTGTGTGTAAGTCTATGTGATGCTAATGGCGTGAACTCAGTCCATGCATTTCAGAGAGTGATTCACACATTTCTGACCTACATGGTTTTTTAACAGACATCACCTACTTTTGGCATTAATTCATCACCTTGTGATGACACAACATTCTCACCACACCGGAACATTGGAGCAATACACAGACAGAACCACCGGGCTTCCCGACCCCATACAGACAATTCAGTGTAGAGCCGCAGATTTTAACCTTTCCAAATAGGTTGTCTCCATTCCTCTCACACACTCATATTGAATTTTGAGGAAAGGGGTGGGGGAGAGGGGGAAAGAGAGAGAGAGCGCGCATATAAAGATGCAAGCACAAGCGTGATGGCTCCATCCCAGCTCTGAAGAACAGATGTTTTAGTGCACTGTATGTGTTCCAACCCTTCGCACACGCAGCCTCTGCACAGCTCAGCCTGTTAGTGGGCTTTCCACTGCGGAGATGAAACACCTGAGACAAACAAGTGGAGGATTATTTGGCCTCACAATTTCAAAGGTTTTAGCCCAAGTCACTTTAGGCCTGTGGAAGCATGGTACATCTACAGGAATCTACAGGATCTTCTCCCCCTACTCGTACCTCCTAAAGTCCCACCACTTTCCTATGGTGACACAGGTTGGTAACTAATCTTTTAACATGTAGGCCTTTGAGGGACCTTTGAGATTCAAATTATGATATAAGTGATTTTTGCTTCTTAATAGATTTTGAATAATGTTTCTTAGTGGACCAGTTAATACCTTTAAGTAAATTGTTTCTTGCCAGGCGTAGTGGCTCACACCTTTAATCCCAGCACTAGGGAGGCAGAGGCAGGCAGATTTCTGAGTTCAAGGCCAGCCTGGTCTACAAAGTGAGCTCCAGGACAGCCAGGGCTACACAGAGAAACCCTGTCTCGAAAAAACCAAAAAAAAAAAAAAAAAAAGTAAATATATAAGTTTCTTAATCTTGACAGGTTTGGAATCAGCAAAACTGCACAATAATTAAAATTAATCAACAACAACCAAAACAAAAACAAAACAAAACAAAACAAAAAACCAGAAAGTTGCCAACAGATGAGAAGGTATCTGTGACTTATTTCCTTTATTTACTCAAAGCGAACCCCTTCTATGTATGTCCTACCATAAGTGTGCAGATTGCAAACATCACTCAGGAAAACTATTAACAGCAGCTTGAACTCTTTTACTTTCAAGTTTGTGGGTTGACATCAAACATAATAGAGGAAAGTATGGAAGAAAGCATTACTAGATCAAAGAACTTAGCTATGAGTTAGAGGGAGGGTGGGCAGAGGCTTGCTATGCTATGTGTCTTCCCATCATCCCTCTAGAACCTGTACAGACAATTTATCCTACATCTTCTCACTGCACCCAGATGCACCCTCACCAACCTCATACACCGTGCCAACCAGCCCCTTCCAATTTGAGAGAGAACCTATCAGCCAGTCCCAAGCAGAGCTTATAATAGATCTCTACACAACAGAAGGAGAACTAATTGCCTGGCATGTTCTCTTCCATTTGCTTGCTATACTACATGCCAAATGGCTCTTGGTTTAAAAACAATATTCATACAATTTGGAATGTGCAAACAAATGCGCCTCTAAGACACCAGTTCGATACTATACACTTTATGTGCACACATTTATCCTCTGGGCCTCACTCTGTCAGATAGTATCACTGTGTTCAGGGAGAGAAAACTGAGTCTTCAAGAATTTGAATAGCTCCTCAAAAGATGCCCAGGAAATATTTAGTAGCTCTGTCCAGTCTTTGTTCCAGAAGCCGTGTTCTTAGATAATATAAATAAATGATGTCTCTCATAAAATGACTTTTCTTCAGTGAATTTTGAAAACTTCTTTTGTCCTATTGTTTCAAGTCTAACACAGCTAATGACCATTTCCAAAATTCCCCTGAGTTGTCAATGATTTCACACTATAACTGCTAACCACTGTCACCACTGTCACCATTGTCACCACTGTCACCACTGCCTATTGTCCCAACATGAAGCCTGTAACATTCATTTAAATTTTGCAAAATAATTTTGCACATAATTAACAGAATTACTTCCCCTAGATTCCCTGGGAAGCCACAGGCCACTCTGACCAGCAAAGCAGCTAGGCTAACTACAGATTTTCATCTCTCCCCCCATTCCTCCAAGTCTCATCCCATAGTCTCACCCCAGCTCTGGAGGGACCACTTGCTGCAGCCTCTCCTCACTCTCTGCCCCTGTTCCCACAGGACTAAGCAAATCCTGGTGGCACACCCTGATTTCTCCCTTCCCCCAGCCCATCTTCATTCCTAGGTGTCAGCTCTCAATACCTAGAAACACATTTTACCTGGAAACCACAGTGGCTACACCTAGCGGGGGCCCCAGGAGAATTTCCTACCAGGCAATACAGAGCCACCACACTCACCTAAGAACCAGGCAGGGCAATAGAAACCACTGAGCAAAACACCCATCCAACAAAGACAAGACCAGATATCAGCATCTAGAATTACAATCTTCCCAAACCCAGATGCCTAAATGCCAGTGTAAAAACACAGTAACAGCTAGGACAATATGTCTTCATTAGAGCCCAGAAAGCCTACATGAGTGGACCTTGAGTATTGCTCATAGGAATATACAGAAACACAAATAAGCTGTGAGAGGAAATGAATAAAACAGTTCAAGACCTGAAAGTAGCAAAAGATTCAATAAAGAAAACCCAAACGGTGGGAAATCTGGAAATGAAAAATTTATAAATTGACCAACAGAATACAAGAGATGGAAGAGAGAATCTCAGGCATTGAAGATACCATAGAAGAAATGGATATCTCAATCAAAACAAAAATATTAAATCTAAAAGAAATCCTGCAACAAAACATCCAGGAAATCTGGGACACTGGAAAAAAACCGAATCTAAGAATAACAGGAATAAAGAAAGGAGGAGAAACCCAGGTCAAGGGCACAGAAAATACTTTCAACACAATCACAGAATTAACTTTCCCTAACCTAATGAAGGAGGTCCCTGTCCAGATACAAGAAGCATACAGAACACCAAACAGATTGGACCAAAAAAGGAAGCCCCCTAAGCACACAATAATCAAGACATGAAATGTACAGAGAAAAAAAATATTACAAGCTGCAAGGAAAAAAGCTAATAGCATATAAAGGCAGACCCAACTTCTCAGTGGAGACTTTAAAAGCCAGATGGGCCTTGGCATATGATCTAAGGACTCTAAGAGACTGCAGATGCCAGCCCAGACTACTATACCCAGCAAAACATTCAATCACCATGAATGGAGAAAATAAGACATTCCATGATAAAACCAAATTTAAGCATTATCTATCTGCAAACCCAGCCCTACAGAAAGCACCAGAAGGAAAACTCAAACCTAAAAAGGGTGTTTTTTTTTTTTTTAAATAAACAGTGGAAATTGGAAATATGCTAAATAGTAGATGATTTAAAAATAAGATCACTGTGTAGCCGGGTGTGGTGGCGCACGCCTTTAATCCCAGCACTCGGGAGGCAGAGGCAGGCGGATTTCTGAGTTCAAGACCAGCCTGGTCTACAAAGTGAGTTCCAGGACAGCCAGGGCTATACAGAGAAACCCTGTCTCAAAAAACCAAAAAAAAAAAAAAAAAAAAAAAAAAAATAATAATAATAATAATAATAATAATAATAATAATAAGATCACTGTTAATTATCTTAGGGATAATATTGTATAAAGGTGATCTAGAAAATTGTCATTATTCTTTAGGTACTTTCTGAAAGTATTTAGGGGCAGATACAGAAACATGCAACTGTTGGCAGCAGCATCCAAGCTGGAAACACATGGACCACTCTCCTTTGCAGTAACCGTTCTACATATTACCCTACTGTGCCTTCTGTTGCCAGCAAGGACACTCAGCACCCCTAGATTCCAGCGCAGGAACCTGGTGCAGGCACTGGCTTTGTCATCTGACAGCAGGAGGTCCTGCTTCACTTTCCAGCACTCAGTCTCTCTCTCCAGGGGCACAGCAGTGCAGCCAGGCATTCAGGGAGAAGACCGTTCCACACCCTGAATTCCTTATTTCCTGAGGGCAACGGGGTAGAAAGGGACACTTGAATTATGGCTGCTCTCAGCTAGGTTCAACTCACAAGCCTTTCCGCCTGCCTCACTACAGTGTGATCATTAACCACATCACACAGAAACCTGCCAAACCTGGGCCCTCCCCTGGGACAAAATAGTAATAGTCATTTAAGCCATAGCAAGCCCCACAGTTCTTGAGGTCTTATCATTCGCCAGGCACCAAGTCTCTTATGAGTATCCTGATTCATGGATTCCCATGTGGGATTAGTCATCATCAACATTAAGCTTCATCATTAAGCACTACTATCAAGAAGTGAATGAAACACTCATATAAAAGGACAAAACAGTAACGTACAATTCATATTCAGAAGGCTAAGTCATCGCTGCATTTAAAGGCAGGAATCAGGGGAAGGAGGAGTATGTCTCCTAAAACCATTAATGCCACCCCGTCTCCATCCAAGTTGCTGCAAGTCTCAGCATTCACCGTCATTTATCCTGAGAAAGAATGTACCTCAATCAAAATCACAGCTTGCTTCCTGACACAAGCTCAGTCTACACTGCAATCAAAGCAAGAACAGTAAAGATGTATGCCCTCACCCAGTCCTGGCTCCCAGGGCATTTCTAAGTGGCCTGGTTGTCATTGCTCACATCTTTCTTCTCCCACATTACTGTTAGGAAGTTCCAAATTACCCAACTAGGTGTTCCCCTCAACATCACGGCCAACACTTTTTAAGGAGCAAAATACAAGCTTCAAACATCCCATGGGCACACAATTAAGATTCTTGGGAGACCTTCAAACATTACATCGTAGAAAGCAGCAAATAAATTACATGAGCATTTGTTGGTTGGTTGGTTGGTTGGTTGGTTGGTTGGTTGGTTGGTTTGGAAGAAAGAAGGGGGAGGGGAGATATTCAGAATGTGACTCCAGTACACCAGGACAATGCAGAAAAACAGTATTTGTCATTACTAAAATAGGAAGTCTTCCTGGAATATCATATAAAAATTATTAAAAAATGAACTCTCACTGTAGGAACAACATGGAAAAAAACCTCACATGCCACCTGATAGAAGCCAGGCACTAAAAGGACATCCCAGGACTCCCTGGTACACTGCTCAGTGAACTTGACTAAAGCTCTGGTTTCCATTGTGAGCTCTGGGGAACAACAAAATTGTAAGATAATTTTTTTGTAATATGGGATCTGGGATGATAGTCCAATGGTGACGTGCTTGCTTTGTAAGCACAAGGGCCTGAATCTGATCCCCAGCACCTTGGTTTACTGTTGCTAAGCAACAGTGGTTTGTTTGGGTTTTTTAGACTTTTTTTTTTTTTTTATAAATGGGTGTTTTGTCTGCATGTGTGTGTGTGTGTGCACCACTCACATTCAAATGCCAGGGATAGAGCCCACTTGTAACCCTAGTGCTGGGAAGCAGAGATAGGATCCGTGGGACCCACTGACTAGGCAGTGTAGCCTAAGAGGTGAGCTTCAGACCAGTGACAGCTCCCTTCTCAAAGGAGGGAGATGCCATTCTGGAGGGTAATATCCACAGCTATCCTCTGTCCACCATAGACACACACACACACATACACACACACACACACACACACACACACACACACACACATGTTCATACTCACACATACAGACACACACATGTGTGCACTCACACAAATATATCTTTTAAAATATGCATAACAGGACAGTCAAGGCTACAGAGACTCTGTCTCTAATATGTGTGTGTGTGTGTGTGTGTGTGTGTGTATAAAATTCTATAGTGGAGAGGAATAGTAACCATGAAGAGGCAATGACAGAGGGATCATTGGTTCTCTCAATAGGAATACCTTTCTAAAAATTCTGTTTAGTGAACCGTGTTCTTATGGGGTTTCCGTAAGCATGCTACACCTCAATAAAAGATTTATATAAAGTTGTGAATACAGTATAAAATATTGCACCAAGAGCTCACTGAGCTAAGCTACTGAAGCAGCCCCAGCAATGATGGTGTTACATAAAACCATCAACTTAAAGACAGAGAAGAGCTCAAGGCAATTTGGAGGCAACATCTAAGTCTATATGTAAAGTGAAATTAGACACAGTCCCAGCAACAGCTGACAAATAACTCTGTAGGCATTTGCAAGAATTGCTGGGGGGGAAGTAATTACAGAGGCCTTTGATCTTCTATTATGTCTATCTGGGATCTCCAAAAAGCCAATAAACAAGAGAGGCCGCCACAAAGCCACCTGTGGCTTCATCTGTTTACAACCCAGGCCAGATGTAGTCACCTTTGCACACTGCAGCTCAAGCTGGGAAAGAAAACATCATGACATAAACCAAGACTCCACACATGCATACTCTGCCTGCTCTTCTGTCACAGGCTGAATCTAGCAGTTGGCATTTCCTAACTTATTAGATATTTGTTTTGGTTTGTTTGTAATAGTGGTTTGTTCTTAGACTTTTTAAAAAAATAAATGTGTATGAGTATTTTGCCTGCATGTATACTCCATGCCCGGTGCCTGTGTGACCAGAAGAGGATCGTCTACAACTGGAGTTACAAAGGGTTGCAAACCACTATGAGGGTGCGGGGAAACTAGACCTGAGTCTTCTGCAAGAACAGTAAGCACTCTTAACTGCTGGCAGGTCGCTCAGTCTCTCCAGCCCTTATATGAGATGGCTGAAAGCAAGACGAGAACCTGAGAGAGGTACCATGACCTATCTCCCCACACCTCCCTATGCTGTTTGACTTCCTCACTAACTGTTACTTGCCCTGAATGGAATTGTCGTGGTCACACTCACACACTCTTCCCAAATCCAAATGCTCATTTCAAGTCGTAAGTTTCAGAATTTGACCTTATTTGGAAAACAGATTCATCACAGATAGAATTAGGCAAGATGAGCTCATTCTAGCGAAGGGTGGGTCTCATCCATCCGGATGGCTGGTGTCCTCTTAAGAAGGGTACGTTTGAGTACAGACATGCCCACAGGGAAAACACCAGATGAAGAATGGGAGTTAAGTTGTCACAAACCAAGGAAGTACCAGAAGCCAGGAAAGGGGGAATAGAAGGGACAGAGGGGCACAGCCCTGACAACTGCTGATTTTCAGTTTCACCTCACAAGTGAGTCAGACCATTTCTGCTGTGTGTCCCTCCTCCAGCCCCTTGCCTCTCCCCCCGCCCCCTCCATTCTTTGGATCCTTCGCCATTAATAGTATGCTGGCTCTACCAAGCTAACATCTTCACAGTCCTTGCTGTCAGGTGACCATCAAAGCTGAGCCATTCTTGCTTAAGAGACTAAGAAACAAGCACAGAAAGATAAGAATGGTAAACCACAGCTGAGTATAGGATTCAGGAGGAAGCAAGAGAGACTGTGCTGCAGAAAACTGTCAAAAGCAAAGCATAAAAGAAATGACAGACTCCACTTGCCTGCAGACTCCCATCTGAGTCCTCCATGTGGAATGGCTTAAGGGGTCTCTGTTATAGCAAGTGATGGGAACAAAAGCACCTTCCAGAAGCTGCCTCCTAACCCCTCAGATCTAAACACCATACAACATCCCCCCGTGGGCTCGTAATGCCCACTGTGGGAATGAATTAGTTTCCAAATACCTGAATCTGCTTTTTTTTTTTTTTAAATGTAGTTACTGAAAAAGAGGCACACAGGGTTGGGGAGGGTGGAATAGAAATGGCATTTTAATAACTAATGAGACTTCAAGGGAGTGTGGTAGTTCCCAACCATTTTTGAACTTTAGCACAGAGTGAATCTATGTTGTCTTCCAAAAATGTCCGTCCAGCAAAAGGCAAACACTGTGTAGTACACTTCAAATGCAGCCACAGAACGAAGAAAACAAAACAAAACAAAACAAAACAAAACAAAACAAAACAAAAAAACATGCCTCTGAAAGCAACAGGCATTGCTGTGGGTCTTAAGATTTGAGCTCTGGTGTTTGCCCACTATGGCTCAAATCCAAATTGCATTAAACATCTGTAATATCTAGATTGGATTTAATATTAGCTGGAACTGTGTGGCTATAGTTAGATTCTACAAAATGCAAATGCACTCATTTAAGACACTAATTGAATGTCCATACATGCTGGATACTTAAAGGTTGGCCAGTGGGAAATGAGTACTGTCAGTTCTTACAGGCTCTACAGCTTAGCTTACAGACTGCAATTCAAACTTGGTTCCACAGCTGGTGTGGTGGCACATACCTGCCATGCCAGAACTGGGGAGGCTAAGTTGTGAATTCAATGCCAGCCTGAACTACATAGTCCTACCCTGGCTCTAAAGTCAGACAAACTGGTTAAATGCGAAGACAGTAGCATCGGAAATTTCCATTTATTCTTCCGAATTTTGAAATCAGCCATTCATCTGTGACTATCTTTGAAATCATCTTAATGAACTGTATAAAAAGGACAACCTCCCTTTGTGCTGTGTGGAAAACAAAATCAAGACTCCTCTGGAGAAAGCCAAAGTTTAATCCCCAAAAGACCAGGTGACTGCTAAAGTGTCCTCTTTGGCCAAGCTGACAGCTCCCTACTCAAGCCATCGGTTTACAGGAAGGGATTATGCCCTCCAAATCCTCACCGATGATGTGTGAGCAACACATTCCATGAGTATGGAAGGAAGCAAAACGACGATTCCATTGCGGCCAGACACAGGGGACCTCTGTCTAGGGCCTTGACATCTTCCTGGAGCAGGTAAAGATGTAATAGCAGTAACGACTTACCACTACTGATTGGACTGCCTCAGTCCAGGGACCCTAAGCTAGCCTGCAGTGAGGCATTGTCTCCTGACATTTGTCACCAGACAAACTAGCAATGTTGACTGTCATATTCCTCAAGGGAACCCAAGAGCACAGAGAGAGCCTCTTCCCACGTCTGTCCTTCAGGGAGCAGCAGCAGGTCCAATCTAAAGCCACACCATTAGGACTTACTGTCATTCCAAAAACTCTTTTGTTCTCAGTGACACATAGTCACCTTTGGCCTACTGACAAGTTGGAAGAGCAGGTGCCAGCTTGACTAGACGATGTGAGAACTTCAGCACTTGCATTATTAAATCTGAAATCAATGCTTGCCAAGGAAGAGCTTAAACACTGTGTTAATGGTATGTAGTTTTCACTGGGGCTCAAACTAGGACAATTGAGCCAGACATGGAGGCATGCACCAGAAGTCCCACTCCTCAAGAGGATAACTTTGGTTTAATAGTTCAAGACTATCCTGGGCAATATAGCAAGATCCCATTTCAACGACGAGAAGACAATAATAATAATAACATGTGTTCACATGGTCACTTGCTTTCAGTAATAAACTATATTTTTAAAAGTAAGGGTACGATCCTTCCAAATCATTCCCATCAAATCATTTTTTAAAACAGCCTAAAATAAATACTGTCCTTTCTACAAACCACACTGTCTTAAGGAAAAGAAAAATGCAGTTGGGACACATGCCCAGAATCCAGCATTTGAGAAGCTGAAACCAACAGGAGAGTGAATGTGAAGTCATCAGAGTGAGAATAAGACAGGAAAAGAGAGAGGAAGAGATAAATGAGGAGGTGTTAGATCAAAATGTAAAAAAATAAGATTTCTATGTACAAGGAGAACATGTCAGAGTAGACCTACTATGTGCAGGAAGTTAGCTCAGCTTTCCTAGATACTGAAGGCATTGTCCTCCCTAGACAGGTCACTAAGTGTCTATGGCCAGCAGGCAATTGGTCATCACTGCAGATGACTAGTATGGAGGAATACAATGAGTTAAGGTGGTTGCTGCCAGCCATCACCCTGGGTTAGCAATGGTTCCCTTCACCATATTGTCCTTGGCACAGAATCAACTCTAGTAACAGCCCATCTTTGCTCAGACACTATACAGCTAAAGAACTTACCAAAAGGCCTTGAACAACTTAGACTCTAATGACTCATATTCGCACGCTCTACTGAGTAAAGATAACGCTGTGTTCTAATCTCATTTCTAACTCCTGGTTTGTTTATGTATTTATTTGCTTATTCTACTTTTTAAAGTAATATGTTCTCATTATATGTCACTATTAGATCCAGAGTAGGTTTTGTTCTTGTTGGTTTTGGTTGGTTGTTGGGTTTGGTTGTTTGCTCTTCTTACATGGGCTGAATAGCTCTATGGTTAAGTGTGCTTTAAGGACCCAGGTTCAATCACAGCATCCATTTCAAGCAGCACACTACACCTGTAACTCCAACTCTAGGGCATTCCCTCTTCTGACCTCTATAAGCATCTATAGCACAATCACACGAAAACATATAAATACAAATAAAATATTTTTTAAATCTTCTTATATATTTATAACTACTACCAACATTTCCTTCCTGGCCTTTCTCCACATAACTTTTAATTCCTAAATGTTATTTTAGCTATAAAACAGCCCATTGTGCAAATGCACTGGAATTCACATATCCATGCTCTCTGGTTAGATATAATCTCACTTTCAATTATTTTTTAATGTATTACTTTTGGGGTCTGTTTTGAGGGGGTTGAGAGAATTTCTCTGTGTCACACTCCTGGCTGTCCTGGGGACTCCCTTTGTAGATCAGGCTGACTTCGAACTCACAGACATGTACCTGCTTCTGAGTGCTAGAATTAATATGAATTCTACTGAAAAGAACACATTTATGCCAAGCTGTCATCTGTATGTCAAGTGTTTCCTTACAAACAGATTTGTAGAGTTAAAATTACTCTGGGTGTGATTGTTCAGGTAGACAGATTATTTTAAAGTTTTAATGATGATGCTGTCAAAGGGCTCACACTCGTTTTTGGTGTTAAATCCTGACATTTCATTTGTCACACTGAAAAGCCATCCTGCCATGCATCTAGGATTCTTCTCCAGGACCTTGCTCATTCTAGACCATCCTTGCCTCCCTCATGCCTCAGCCATAGAGCTGGGCTCACCTTCCAAGATATCAGGCTCACTTTCTGTGGCTGTGATAAAACACTGTACAAAGCCAATTGGGGAAGAACGGGTTCCTTGGCTTACATGACCCAATCACAGTCCATCACTAAGGGAAGCCAGAGGAGAAACTCAAAGCAGGAACTGAAGCAGAGATGAAATATAGCAGAGAGTGGGATGCTACTCATTGGCTTGCTCCCCAAGGCTTGCCCAGCTTGCTTTCTTCTATAGCTCAGGACCATATGCCTAGTGGTGGGTGGCACCAGCCACAGTAGGCTGGGCCTTCCTACATCAATCATAACTGAAGACAATACCCCCAGAAACTTACCTGCAGACCCATCTGATGGAGGCACTTTCTTAGTGGAGGTTCCCCTTTCCAGACGCCCCTGGCTCATGTCACGATGACAAGATGCTCAGCAGCACTTGCCGTACAGTCTCACTGTTGGGGGTGGGGGTTGATTTATATTTTCGTTTTGCTTCTGTTTATTTTCGTTCACCCAACAAACCTGCCCTGACACACTGTGTTCTATTAACACTGCTTTTCAAAATATGTTAGCCATGCGTGCTTTTTTGGAATACAAGCATTTATAAACGATCTGACTCCTGCTCTCCCAGATACCTATCCAGTCCTGCGATCAACTTTATAAGCTTTGTTTTTGTGACAGGCATTTGGTTTAGCTTTAGAATAATCTGCAAGTTCCTGGGAAAACTCAGACCACTCTGAAGTTGTTCTCTCTACAGAGTTGTTTCTGCCTCTAGTCCTTCATTAGTACAAAACCCTGTTTCTTATTTTTCCCACAGCTTTGGTACATTTTTGGGTGTAGAGGGGTTGTCAGTGTATAGCTGAGGCTGGCCTCCATCTCTCAATCCTCCTGGCTTAGCCTCCCTTTTGGAGTGCTTGGATTCCATGTGTATTCCACAGCAACCCAGGTCTGGAATGTTTTTTCAAGGAGTTTAAAATCATAGTTTGCTTGTTTCCATTCCCCCCACCTCTACATCTCTTTATTTAATTCTATGCCATGAACAGATTTAGGTCAAGTCTAATTGCTTGTCGACTAGTGTGAAGTTCAATAAAATATACATACTACAAAACACAATATAAAAACATTATATACATGTATAGGGCAACCCAAGTGACTGCACATTTTTTTTTTACTATCATTTGTTTACTGTTTCCTGTCAGAACCAGCATTAAACCCTAAGGAAGCAACAGGAACAGCCAAAGACTCGAGACAAATTTAGGAAATGAAGGGAAAAGGAGGAAGAGTCCCCAGATTCAAACATAGTGGTGCACACCTCTAAGCACAGTAGAAGGAGGCGGAGGGCAGCCTGAGCAGCTAAAGCTGAGCCTCTTTGAATAGGAGAATGAATAAAGTCTAACTGTAGGCATCCTATAGTGCCCAAATCTTGGTTCTCATTAAGAAAAGATCACCACTATGGGGCTTAGGCCACACGAGCCTCAAGAGAAGGAATCTGGACAGCAAAGACCTCCTTCCAACGCAATCTCTCCCTCACTTCCCTCCAGACAGACATACGACTGTCCAGTGCCTACTCCTGAGGTCAGATCTACTGCTTGTGGGGAGCAGGTACTGCACTCATCTCCAAGGGCCAGACTGAGCTGCAAGCTTTTATTATATGCAGTCTAGGAACCTTATAATTTGTACTTACGATTTCAACAAATTATTGTCCAACTCACTCCGATTTATAAAACCAAGTCACTATACACCTCAGTATCTGAGCGGTATTGGATCCTACACTTCATCAGACATACACAAGCCCAAGTCCCCCTTAGATGGAGTGGTATCAATTCTGCAGTTAGCCAATAGTTAGCTTCATTCCTGTTTCCTCTGGTTGAACCTAGCCTTGCACATATGGTGAGGGTGTTCTAATGCGGGACTGGTAACACAGGTTCAGCCTTTTTTTTTGTTTTTTGTTTTTTAATTTTAATACAGGATCCCACTAAATTGTTGAAGCTCCCTCGGACTCATTTTGTACCCAAGATAGGCCTTGAACTTGCAGTCTTCTGCTTCAGCATCCCAGTTCCTGAGATCACAGACCTGAACCCCTAAGTCTAGCTCCCCATGTTCTTTAAATCATCTCTAGATTATTTACACTGCTTAATGCCATGTCAGCGCTATGGAAATAGTCATTATTCTGCATTGTTTAGGGGACCATGACAAGAGAAAAGGTCTGTATATGTTCTATACTGGTACAATTTCCTTCAAATATTTTTCCATTTAAGGGGAACTATGGGTGTGGAATCTAGTGATAACGCTGAAAAGAAAAGCAGGTACCCTTGTCTCCTTACAGTTACTGTTACTGCCTGGACACTGCACATCATGTGTTAACATGGAAACATGGTTTACCTGCTAGGTTACCTGAAGGAAACTCGCCAAGTGGTGTAGGAGGGGTGGAGGGTCTGGGGGGGGGGGGGACTATTCTCCTTTCTCAGCTTTTCAATATTGAATCATACACGTAAATTACCTATTCAGGAAGTAAATTAATTGTATTTTAGCATTTTTAAGCAACTCCTTAGAAGATTCTGGAAGCTCAGGAAATGTTAACTCAAATTCATCTACTTGTCAGGAGCATCAGCGATAGGTACAGGGAGACATCTTCCTTACATAAACTAGCTAATGGAACACACTTTCATGCAGCTGCCTTCTAGGATAATATTACGTTTTTACCAAAATATTTCTTCAGCTCTATGATTCATCCCATGGTCAAGTGGAAAAGTCTCCAGGGAAAAAGAGAGAGAGAGAGAGAGATCAGAGAGGTGACCTGACGGTTGAACCACTAGTAAACATTAGCTCTCCTTTGGCCTGAACCTGTGCTAACTGAGCCCTGCCCCCACTATGCACTCACAGATCCTCATGCCTCTCGCTCTTCTTCACATAGCTTGGTTATGACTCGGCTCAGTGTCTCTCTGAAAGCACTCTCTCCATTTGCTCTTAATTAATATTCTCCCTTAAACTTTTAAATCTTATCTGTTTTCTGATCATTTATCCGGCCATCAAGGAGCCAACAGAACCCCCATGTGTTGAAGCTGCCTCCTTCCAGACCCTTGATCTGTGTTGTCCTTCTGTATGTGCACTACTGTCATCCTGTCCCTCTCCTGTCCCTCTCGTCCCCAGCTCTGTTGGCCTGTGCCCATCCCTAAGAGGACCAGCAACCTGGGCTTACAGGACAAGATCAGAGACAGGCAAATCCAGCCTCCAAGGAAGTTGCAAGCTGCCTACTGCTGCCCAACAAGTTTTGACAAGAATCAAGCACGTGTGTCGGCAGAAGCAAAGCCCAGCACGCCACTGCAGCTTCCAAATCCATTGTCCATGGAGGTATAGAAGTTGTAAGTACATGGTCTCATGCTCTCTTACTGTTCTTCTTCCTGCTTCCAGGCATAGGAACTTGGCCTAGAATGGGTACCTGGAGAGCCTCAAAGCACGCTTTGTAACTCTTCCCAACTTGTGTCCATCACAGGGCCTGACGAGCTGTGTGAATGGCCCAAAACCCAACAAGCCCTGGAACATGCAGCTGTTCTTGAACAATAGAGCAGCTGGAACAAGGCAGATCCAGCATCCAGCCAATGGGGCTGCAGACCCTGCTCCAGCAAGAATGCATAAGGCACCATACAGAAAACCTGAAAAAGAAACCCAGGTGTACCAGCCAACAAAACCCCGGGAGTGGAGGCAAGGGTGACGTGCCTGCTTCCTCCCAGGTTTGCGCTGGTTTCCCACCTGTCTGTGCAGCTGCCATCACACCTGAGCCCACATCAACACTGAGACACTATGCTGAGCCTGCCAGGGGAGGGCAGGAGGAGCTGCAAAGCACAGGGTTGAAAAAAAAAAAAAAGGTTACATCAAAGCTCCCCTTACAGCTGCCATTATCATCACCACAAAGCCAACAGCACAGAGCATGCATTACCCCGGAGGAGGATGTCCCTCTGATTCATCATTCACTCTGGCCAATCCTGTGTTCCTTGACTAGGTACAATACCATTCCAGGGCATTGGCACTTGCTGTTCCTTCTTCCTAGAAGGCTCTTCCCCGCTCTTCCTCTAGCCATCTTCCCTCAAACGCCTCAGCCATTCCTACCAATTTACCACGTCGAACCCCACCCCCTTCTCCACCCAACTTCTCCATTTCCATGTCCAGCTGTTTTCCTAGCATGTGTGGCATTGCCATTCCATGTTTTCTGCTTGTGTGTTTGTTTCTGGTTTCCTTCACCAGAAGACACTCGCTGAAAGCCTAGAAGGGCCAAATGACTGCAGGAGACAGAAGACATTACAAGCAGGGCATACGTTTGGTCAGGTTCCCTCTTGCCATGCCAAGGCTGCTGCTGTCACTTCCTGACCAGACATGGAGACCTAACATTTTGCCTCTGGGTTCCTATTGCTTTGGTCTCCAGACTTCTGTGCTACTGTCTAGTCCACATGAAAGTTCACATCGGCTACCGTACCCACCTCACTGGGCTGCTTCGAGAATTAAATGAGATAATTCACCCTCAGAAGAACACTAGGCCAGTGACTCAGCCCTTCTTTCATGCCGTGCCCAATAAATCCCACCCACTGTAATTACCTGGGCTATGTGTTACTCCAACTCTATTTCTGCAGCTAGAATGTAGGCAAACCCAGGACAGAGATCTCATCCTGTATTTTGGAAATCCCCAGAGTATTTACTATAGATTTTTTCTTGGTATATTTTTATTTTATTTTATTTTATTTTATTTATCTATCTTCTTGGTGGTGATAGTGGTGGTAGTAGAGATTGAACTTGGGCATGTAATACAGATCTTTAGTAATTGCTTGTCAATTGCTTAAAACAAAACAAAAAAGTTCACCTTTTAAGATCCAGTTGAAAACCCCTAGAACCTCTATTTAGACAGTGATTCTCAGCCTTCCCTGTTCCGGGACTGACCTGATGTGCAAACACAGCAAATCCTTTAAAATGGCATTTATAATAGGAACTGTGCTATAGCACAAATACCAAAGCCAAAATACTATATAAAAGATCAAACAAATATTGACTCAAAGAATTTTCCCCAAGGCAACTGTTATAGTCTTATCTTGAATAGAATGTTTGCACAGTTAATTAAGTATTCCTGTGGACTCAGCAAGATCTCAGGCAGACCCTGCCAAGCTGAGCTACACATCCCACCAGCTTATCACTGTTTACAAAGTCATACAGGAATCCCTCTCCTCCTAGCCCCTCACCTATTGGTGGGGCTAATGTTGGGTGTGGGACTCGGTGATAAATCAGCCATACACCTTTTATGTGTGGACAAAAGATAATGGAACCGCAGTGCCAGAGATTCCAGTTGCCTATCCCATGGCAAATATGCTTTGTAATTACCTTCCAGAAATCCACAGGCTGCATCTGTCTACTTCCTGGAAATGTATGAAAGACTAGAAATATATATACATGGAGAGAACTGCTTCTGGCTTCCCTGGACATACTTCCAAACCCCAAGTCCACCTGAGAGCTCACTTCCTGTCAACGCTAACAGGGAGGCCTGCCTGAAGACAGGAGCCTCAAAACTCACCTCAAATTCACAACTTGGTCTGCACAGTGAATGGGTTGACTCAGTTAATTCTGGGTCTAAGCTATGGAGGTCAGCGATGACAGACTAAAGCCAGCCAGTGCCACTCATACTTTTTGTCCCTCTCCTTCTATTCACTGAGGGTTTATGATGTTCAACATGCTAGAATCCGATTGGGAATAAACATCTAAACTCTACCATGCCCTTAGGAACAGTATATTAGATGTATCCAAGTGTGAGCTAGCAGGTGGTCGACAAGACAATATAACTTCTGCTATTTGATGTTGGTAATTCCAAGTTTAGAGAAAAGGGTCAGTAAGCAGGCTATAGAGATGGGGAGGCTCGCAAGGAAGAGCTGATACTACAGATGGCTAGTCATGAACATGGTCATTGAGAAGCCACTCTTTGGGCCTGAAGGAGAGGGGCAAGAACATTTCAGGCAGAAGAAATATTTGTACCGAGGTCCTGTAGGAGACCACATCCAGCAGGCTAGAACACGGAGGAGGTGTGGAACCTAGTGTTCAACAGCATGGATGGAAGAGGAGAGACATGAGAAGAACAGGCATAAGATCATACAGAGCCTTGCTACAAGACGTCCTCACTTCTATCAAGTCATGGAAAAGCCACCCGCTTGCAAATTTTCATTTATTCAAAACCCCAATGGTTATTTTCCCCAAGAATTTCTACACCCACACTTCAAAAGAGCAATTTGGGTGAGTGGGTGGGGAACCTTTGGGGATAAAAAAAAAAAGTTATACATCAAGTTAACATGCTTGCCTGGAGGTAAATCCTAAGGTTCTTTAAATACAAATGGAAACTGTTCATGCTTGGACTATAAATCTCCCGAGAGCTGGGAGCAGATGTGACAAAGCAAAGCAGCTATGTTCCAAAGACAATCACACAATGATGTACAAAGATGGCAGCTTGGCCAGCAAGGACCTGTAACCTGTAACTTGCAGTCACAGGACACTAGAATCTTGACATTCACCACATGAACATTTTAAAAAAATATAACAAGGCTTCAACATCTTTGGTAAACCTCGATCTGGCTCGTGTAATCTACAGAGTACACAGCCTCCCTCCCCAGGCAGTGTCTCAACAGCAGACAGTATCAGCTAAGATCTGCAGCACAGCTTGGACCGGGATGATGCCTTAAGATCTGTTATCCTCCATCAAGTCTATTCGGTTCTGATTAATTCAGTCTCATATTTGGTGTAAACAGTTTTCCATTAAGAAATGTTCCTAAACAACTCTAAGGCAGTGACTCCATAGTCATATCTACATAGTCTGTCACCAAGATAACAGGTGTGGACTGCAGGGCACGGCCTGGAGCTTGTGTAACAAAAAGATTATACTGTTAGTGACTCATGAGCCACAGTCCCTCCCACACCGAGCTTGTCCAAGGCCACTCCCACCCTCTACCCACAAAATGGACAAATCTTTTTTGCTGGGTCACTCCCTCGCGCTCCTGGGAAGAAAAATAAAAGCCACTGCAGAAGCTGAGCTGATCTATATAATAACCGCCTTAGGGAGAAGCACCTGAAACTTCAGCAAAGCAGGGAATAAACACTGAGGATGGGTTTTGAGAAGTAATCATAAAATTCATGTGAGGCAAGACAGAGTAGAGAAAGTTATCATAGATATTACTCGGGACTTTTGGAAATGCGCTTTGAATCTCTGTTAATGTTCTCTGAAAGACACAATCAGGATGAATATTTGGAAATGCTTTCTGGTTGCCTCCGTTTCTGAGCTGAGCCCTGAGCATTCCTTGATATTACAAACACCTAGAATTTAGCAGTCTGGTCCGCTGACAGAAGGATGTTCCGGATTCCTCGATTGTCACAGCTCATCCTGCATTGTCTAGGGTGGTGATGTGTTCTACAACCAAACACGGCGAAGAATCTGCGGGGAAAATCCTAACAGACCTTTCTTCCCTGTCTCAAAAATAAAAGCCAGTTGTTCTGAAGAGGTTAAAGGCCACATGTCAATTTCCTCTCAAACTGCCTTAAAAAGATAGAGACGTGTCTACCTTGCATTTTCCCAGTATAAGCAAAGAAGCCCAAATAACAACATCTGTTTCCTCACAGTGAGGTTCCATGATCACCTAGAATTTTCTGAGCAGTTGAGCTGAGGCTGTCTGAGTGTGCACTCTCCCTTGATAGCCAGGGGGCTGCCCAACAGTAACTTTGAGGGGAGAGTGGCCACACCTCGTTTCCTGAAAAAGCAAGGCACCTAAAGTTCAGGAAGTTTCTGGTGAAAGCTGATTTATCTGAACACAAGCTATACCACACTGGTGAGGCGACATTAAAATCTTCAGTTATACAAAGATGAAAATGAAGCCATAAATCTAACCTATTTCAGACATCAGTAGTTATATCGGTTATACCAGAACTCTTTTTATACAAAGTAAAGTGAGAGAAACGATGGTCTTTCAAGACAAAGAGTATCTGAAAAGATTTTCTGAATCCAAAGGAAGGCAAGAAGGCCTGTGAAAAGCTACTCTGTGACATTTAAAAAAAAAAAAAAAGTCTAACGCCTAAATTAGCAAATCTCTATCTCCAACATTTAAGACGCTTTCACTATTGCTTTACTTTTCTACAGTAACTACACAGAATGCCTCAGTCAGGAAAAAACACAGTTTCTCAAAATTATGGACAGAAAAGAAGATGGACTTGTAGAATAATCTGAGGGGGTGAGTTATTTTACTTTTCACTTTTGTGTGTTCTTGGGACTTTCATAATGAATTTTTTAAATTTATCATAAAAACAAATTTGAAATGTTTTAATTATTGAAATGTGATGGGACTAAGCTATTAAGGGCCATGGTGTGTGTGTGTGTGTGTGTATCAGGATCAGAATAAAGCTTTCGCTGACAGTCAGCTATTTTGACCAGTTAAAGATACAGCAACCATACCACAGTAATTCCCAAGCTTAAACACGCTTAAGAACCACCTGGAGAGTGTATGAAGACGCAGACGATGCAGATCAAGGAGAAAGCTGTGGGCCTGCACTTCTAAGCTCCCAGGTGGAACGATGCTGCCAGGCTACAGACTGTATTTCCTGTAGACAGGTTTGATACAGTAAGACATGAAGTAGAGTCTTCTGGAAAGCACACACAAGCATTCTGCATAGAAACAAAACACACTCAAGAGCCCACCAGCTTCCTTCAAGATCCTAAAGCAGGAGCACGTGTCATCTCTGTGCAGTCCACCAGGGGTGATTAAACACTTAGTCCTAACAAGGGGGTCAATGGAATTCAGATAAGCATGACTCTACAATTAATGAGCTTCTAGAACATATGATGAAACTGGCCTTTGGCTCTAACTTGGCAGAGTGCCTCTGCCCTCCCAGTTCTTGGCAGTACTTGCCAAACCCTATGCTGTTTCCTGCAAGCATTTTGTCAGATGCCCACAGACAGACGTCCACAAACTCAGTACCTACAAAGGAGGGCAAAGGCAATCGTGAAAGCCACAGGCAGATCACTTGCTGCCCAACAGCGCTTGCACCCTGCAGGGCTCTCTGAGAGCTTTGGAGTGGCAGAGGTAGAGAGACCTGTAAACAGTCAGGTCAGCCCTGCCCTTCATTCCCAACCTCACCCTGCCCAGGCACAAGGAGATCCTCCAGGAGAAAGCAACAGAAACCACAGTGGGGAAACTCCAGAAAGCCCCAGAAAGCCGCTGAAATGCTTTTAAAAAGTACTCAAGCCCACACCCAGTATCGTCAGCCAGCGAGCCCCGCCAAATACCTTGGGGTGAGCGAGGTGTTTTCCTTTAGCCTAAGGAAGAAGCACAGGGCAGAGAGGCTTCCACATTCTATACAGTGAGACCGTCAAAGAGACACTAAGTTAATTAACCATTCAGAAGAGAACAGAGCATTCCCACCAGCCACCAGGTCCCCAAAGACCACACCTGCCATTTATTCCCAGTGCTGCCATTTCCTGCCTGCGGTGAACTAATTACACACAGTGGGAATTCAGGAGCTGCCGGTTCCAGTGTTTACCTGCTGTTAGCTTGTCGTGTGACCTCAAAGACAGGTCTCTAGCGCTTTTATTTCCTCGGCTATAAAAGCAAGATAAGGGACTGGCATGCTTGACGAAAAGTCCCAGCCTAATACTATGGTCATGCCAGCCTGGAGATGCTCTGGGATGCTAATTAATGTGTCTCTTTTAGCAAGGCCTTTAAAGATAATGATGACATGTTGTGAAAAAGCGTGGGACCTCAGATGGTATTTCCTCTTTTGCTAAGACAGGTTCCAATGGCAAATGCCTTTTCTAGAACAGAAGACCAACCTCCCAGGCCTCCTGGTAAACCATTCAACTTTGTTAGACATCTCTCTATAACCATACTTTTAATGATAGACTCTGACTACATAAGCAGATGAGAGGAACTAGAAAAACAAAAACAAACAAACAAACAAAAAAGCTCTTTGATTTCCCTAATCCTGGCATCCAGCACTGAAAACATAAGTTAATGTTAAAACTCAGTTGACATGAGGTTGTACTATCTAACCAATAAACACTCTGACACCACTATGCTATAGAGCTGTTAGAGACACAGGTTGTTCTAATCTGTGATAAAAGCCGATCGCAGTATGTTCTGAACACAAAACAATCAGTATAATCATATTAGGTAAATCCACATGCTCACAGAAAACTATGCACTTAGGGGTAGCTATTATATTTCACACCCACCATATTAGGACCCCAGCCCCTCTCTTATGCATTTCGGCAGGAACTACACCAGAATTGTGTGTTACAAACTTATTGTAAATTTCCCGTCTCTTGCTTCTTCATCTGTACAAGTTTTAGCTTTGAAATGGTCAGATATTCTCTTTTTCTTGTGAGTAACGTCTTTGGCTTTGAACCGTGAACACAACCACTGTGCAGATTCTGCCTGTTCTTCCATCATTTGCTCTGCATTGCTCAACTCTCTGGAGCCTAGTTTTGTGCACAGCCTCCTTGCTGGGGTCTACACTGACAAGTTAGTGTGTGTGAATCATTAATTAAATAACTTTTACTTATTATCTTGCTTGGAAAACTTTAGCATCTTTGACCAAAAATAGTTTGTAAATTACTTCAACTCATTGTATTATAAAGTTTATATATATATGCAAATATATACAATATTTTAAAAGAAATAGCTAGGAAACTATGAACAAATCCTATTATTATTGAGCCAGTTCAGCAGGAAGTCAGTCACCTCAATAATAACACCGGTTTGCAATTGGTTCCCCCATTCACGGAGGGCTGCGAGAATAATTGCAGGGTTGCTAAGTACCTGCTAGCTGAGTCACTGACTACTGTTTGAATTTTCTGCTTATTTCATGGGCAGGGCTATTACTTCTTGGGTGGTAATGTTATTCTTCATCTGAAACATCTGGAAATAACACCCCTTGGCTTGGAAAAAAAATGTAAACCCAAACACAAGAGTAGAAGACTCCATTGTTTAATATGAGCAAGATTTAGAACCTTCAAGTTCTCTGGTATGTACTATGTAGATTTACGTTTGTTTTCAATTCTCTATTAACATCAAAATAAAAGTTCTTGGAAGCAAAGGGTGTGTCCATTGGGAGAAGGAGGAGAGAGCGTGGGAGGAAGGAGAAAGGCAGATAAGCAAACTCACACCTACCTGTTTGCAGAGGTGGACACACAGGAAGGCTGACAGCCGACCAACCAGTCTAGTGTTTCAACTATAAATGATGCTTCAGGGTGGGAGGAGGTACACCTGGCCCTGAAAATTTCCATCCGAAATTCACCCCCCTCACCGGGTAGTACAGTCCAGCTCTTGCCATCACATCCCAGAGCCCAAGTCATGGTGATCTTCCTTTCCATTTGCATAGCTGTGGTTCGTCATCAGACAACCCTATTTTTTGACTCAACAAAACAGCATTGCGTCATTAAGATTTCAACATGTCTCTGCTTGCAGCAATTTTGAATTGTGCCTTTTAGAAGCAACCAACCACTTTAAGAAGAAGAAAAAGAAGAAGAAAGTCATCGCTTCTGAAGTACATACTTAGTATTAGAAGCTAGACTTTCTGAGTGCATTTTTTCCTGTTGCTTTTTGTGTGGAAAAGGAAGAACTTGATGTTATCTTGGCCCTGTGGTCCATGCCTTTGCTTTCCTCCCCAACAGACAAATGTATCATCAGTACTATATTTATTTCTCCCACGACAACCACATCACCCATTCCTTTTCCTATACATGTTATACTTGCTAGCAAATTCTAGGATGCATTCCCTTTTCTTCCTTGAGAAAGAAGTGCCCTGTTATGTGTTAATATACTTAATTACTAAGAGCAATCTAGAGACATTGTTTAACTTTTAATCTAATAAGCGCCTAAGATTCAACACATCTGTTGTGGAGCTGCTTAAATTCTCAGTCTATAAAATAAAAAAGCAAACCTAGCAGAGCATATCCTTCTCTGTGCTTCAATCTCTTCCTCAAAGAAGAGATACATTTGTTGGGTGATACAAGGAGGCCAGGGACGGAGAGAGAGACTAGCTCACATGCTGGCAAAGGAAGCCCCATGACACCTCCCATCACTGTTCCACCCCCTCCCAGCCCAGGAGTCTAAAGAATCTGAAGGTCAGACTTACACAGCAGTAAATGTTACCCAACTGTCCCTCCCTGTCCTCTACCCCAGTGTTTGCCCAGGGATGTCAACTGAAGGCTCAGACCAACTCCACAGGGGGCTCCCAGTGGGCTGCAAGCAAATACACACACACACACACACACAGAGAGAGAGAGAGAGAGAGAGAGAGAGAGAGAGAGAGAGAGAGAGAGAGACCAGAGCAATTCCTAGCAACTGAAAGAGTATGTGTAGTTTTGTACATTTGTTTTTCAGTTATAAAATTCTCGAAGCTGAGAAACACAAAGAATAGGTTAATGTTGCTTACAATTCTGGTGACTGTAAAGTCCAGATTACATGTCACCAGCATCTGGCAAGTGACTCCTAGCTATGATATGACAAAGGAGAGAGAGTCAAAAATAGAGACAGAGAGAGAGAGACACAGAGAGAGAGAGACAGAAAGACAGAGAAAGATTCAGATGCAAATCAGGCCAACAGTCCTCACCTATGAAAACTACCCCAGACCTACATTCTTCCCTTCCAAAGGCAATCCCAAGTAGCTCACCCTCCACTGGGCTCCTCTCCTAAAGGTGCCACCATTTCCCAATACACTGGGGACAACTCTTCCAGCATGAACCTTTGGGAAACAACCCACACTCACCCAAACCATAGCCGTACAGAAGCACACACTTCATTACTGAATTCAAACAGAGTCTTACTTTAGCAGACCATGCTCTTGCAGTCTTGCTCAAGCATCGACTGCCTTCCAAAAGCCTACAGGGTACACGGAATGCTGCTACAGAAACACCCCTGACCATCTATTTCGACTGTGGACCGCCATCTAGCCAATTCCATGGGGTCTAGAACCGATCACACTATCATATTTTCCCTAAAACATGCACTTTCCACTAAAGACTGAGAAACAGGGAAGAGAATCATCTGAGCACACATCCCAGTTACTTTTCCTGATGCTACGATGTAACACCAAGGCATAAGCAGTCTATGGGAGGAACAGTTTATTTGTCTCACAGTTCAAAGGTACAGTCAACCATGGCAGGGAGCTCTGTACAGCAGGGGCTCGAGAAAGATGGTCACATCGCATCTGAGGTTAGAAAACAGAGAACACTGATAGCTTACGTCACTGAGATTTCTCCTTTTAAAGCTGACCAGTCCCAAGCCCTGGTAATGGTGGTTGCCCAGTCATGGTGTGTCTTCCCACTTCTGCTAGAGAGAATTAAGATAATCCCTCACAGGCATGGTCAGAGGCTTGCCAAACCTAGATGGTCCCTTACGCGCATGCTCACAGGCTTGCAAGCTAGCTTATCCTGGATAAGTGTGAAATAGATAGTATGAACCAACACATCATGGCTCATAAAACAACCCACCCAACTCCACACCTTATTTTTCTCCTTAGAAAAAAACAGGTGAAAAAATCTATCAAAAGAAAAAGCATAAGAAATACATACAAGCCCCATTCAACAAAGTCTAAAACCGTAATATACAACCTAAAGGCTAGCAAACAGCAACAAAAAACTACCCAAACAAAGCACTATGAGACAAAAAGTCTACAAAAATACCGTAGAGTTCATTTTGAGTTGGCCATGTACTGCTGGGCCTGAAGCCTGCCCGTAAGTTTGGCTAATATACTCAGTGAGAATCCACTGGAGACCACTCATCTTTCCTTTGCCAGGGGATGCCAACATCTTGATTAGGGATGGGTACACCTGTCCTCTTTCCCCCTCAGTGCTTGGACCCTGTCTGGCTAGAACCTCTGTGTGGGCCCTGTGTATGTTGCCACAGGCTCTAAGTTTACTTGTGTGTCAGTCTTGCTGTGTCTGGAGGTGGAGAAGACCTGAGAGAAGTTGAGGGAGGGAAACTCTGATCTGAATATATTATATAAAATATATTTCGTTCAATAAAAAAAAGGGGGAAAAAAGACCCCAAATGACGCCAGGCTACGTTCTGGCTCACACTAAACAGGACGTCCTTAGAGACGTCCCCTCTTAAAATCTACAAAGCAGCACATGAAGAAGCCAGTGAGCACTGCCTGTGACCCTCATTAGTGACCCTAAATGCCCCATTCCTCCCTGGCTTCAGCCACTAATCTGCTATAAGGAGCAGTATTAAGCCCCTCGGTTCTAGGTTTTCAGCAGTGGAAGGCTAAGCTATGACAGTCCTTGCAGGTGAGAGCACTTGGTGAACGTCCTTCGTTGTTCCTCGTAACAGTGGGCTTTTTATCTCTGTTCTACAGATAAGGCCGCAGAGACTGCAGAAAAATCTGCCCACAAGTGGAAGGCTGTCAAGACGGGATTCAAACACCAGTCACCTCAAACTCAAAGCCCTTGCTCTCAAAGTCCAGGCCTTGGACATCTCAAAGACCACCCTGCTTGAAACCTTTACTGTGGATTTCCACACCCTTGGGATGAAGTGGAAACTGACCAGCCTATTAGTACAGTAATGAGTATGACATTTGAGATTCTGCACAGCCTGGTCCTGATCATTTCGTCCTGTAACCTGCCCTGATGCCTCCTTATACTCTGGCCCCCACCCTCAGCCTTGTTCCAAGCATCTGAGCGTATACCTTCCCAACCCTTCTGGTTCCCTCACAGCCTGCCAGTGAGTTAACCTTGCTCCTGCCTCTCCCTCTGCCCAGATTCTAGAATGTAGGCCTAGCACAGAATCCTTGGAGAACGTCTGTGCAAGGCTCCCGCTCTGCACTGTTCCTGTCCACTCAGCTCTCTCCTAAGGCCAACTGCCAAGCCCCAGAGGCAAGGTCTGGATGCTTGCCTGCCCGCCCTCCCACCAGCGGTTAGCAGAGTGCCTGGCCTCCCCAAGGGCACTCAATAAAAACTAGCAAAAGTGAGAAGCAGGCAAAAGGGACAACCGAGTGATGGAGAGAGAAACGGGGAGACAGGAATTGTGAATTTCCATTTGTAAATCATCAGCTCTTCGTTCCCAATAAGCATTAATTAAACTGCTCAACACCCCTGGGTCCGTAGCCCTGTGCTCCTCAATTAAATGGTTCTTTCATGACGGTTCCCTCTGCCAAGCCTCCTCTCAAAGAAGGCCTCTGTGTTCACCAGGGCATCTAGATACAGAAACAAAAGGGCACTGCATTTTCGTAAGACAACATGGAAAGTCAAGGTTCCCCGGAGTATTCACCCCTGAGACACAGAAGTATATGGCCTGTGCCCAAAACACAGGGAAGAAGAAGCCTGTGGCAGAGGAAGGCACATTATTAAGGAAAAGAGTCCCAGGGCAAAGAGAAGACAGATGAAGGCCTGACATAGACAAATCCAGACCCACTTAACAGGAGCTAGCAGGCAGCTTGCGGGGAGGCAGGTCTCAGAAGCCCATGGGTAGCTGACAGATGCTAATCACCCCCTTAACCTCAGAGTTTGTCATGGCTTAGGGTCTGACAGGTGCCCAGAAGAGTTACTCAGGGCAGGAAGTGTAGACTGAGGCTGCTCTCAAAACCCTGTGGCTTCCAGAGTGCTTCCAACCTTATATAGTAAAGGAGAGGGAATGGCAAATAAGAGTGTGGTGGGCCAAAGTGAAGTTGTGCAAGCACCATGCCACCCAGCAGCTTCTCCTTCACTGAGCACACATTTCCATCACATAAGACCCACATTCCTGTGTTACCTGAGAAAGGCAGGTAGCCCCGCCTCCCTGTGCATCTGGACAGGGAGTCAGAGTCACAGACAACTGGGTTATAAGAAACAAGAATGTGTAGGCGTCAGGCACTCTAATATTTGAACGCGTTCAAAACAAAGCTTGGAGTAGCATAAAAGGAGGGGACACTGAGGCTACTCCCTCTTTGAGTAACCACCAAGGAGCTCCAGTGTGGCCAGTGCAGGCTAATCTGAGATGGATTAATAATGGACTCTTGTGAGCTCAGCTTGGGAATCACACATTTAGCACAAGTCTGTATTTTGCAGATATGGCCAGAGTGGTTCAGAGGGGCCAAGTACCTTGACCAAAGTCAGACAGCAAAGGCAAGAGAAGCAAGAGCAAGGCTCAGTTATCTGCTACTTCAAATTCTCCTGCCTCACTCACAACCCTCCACACCCTGCTCTGCCTTCCTCCCATTAGCAAACCCTGGTGGAGCTGGGAGCCAGGTAAGCAAGCAGTACCCAAGTAGTGCTGTGGCTTATGAACCCCTTTCAGACAGGCTCACAGGGGTGGCTCTGCCCAAACCACACAACCCCTCTCAGAGCAAGTGACCCCAACAGGGTCAGGTCAGCGGAGGCTAACATACCCTGCAGCTTTCTTCGAGGCCTCTGCACCTCCTTTCCTAGCGTCCCATACGTCTAAGCACTGACATCAGGGCTGTCCGCGATCCTGCCGTCCTCCAATCTGCTCAGTTTGCACCTATACAGTATTTGTGTCTGAGGCTTAAAGTGCTATTTGCTCTTCTTTTTATTTTTATTATTATTATTTTAGAAGTCTGCAGGGGGAGGGGCCAGTGCTCCATTACAGGGACTGGACGGAACTGCACAAAACCTGGAGTTGTGATTCTCCAGGTTCCCTCTGACAGAACTGGCCGCCCTATCTAACGTAGTAAACAACGTGAGGCAGAGCCTTATCTCACTCCCTCACACAATCAAGGGGTTAAAAAATAGATCGCAATAAAAAGAAAAACGGGAAACTGGAATTTCAGATTTGTTTAAAAGCTAATTAAACCTGAAAGGTTTGTGGAGCGCATCCATTTCTTTTGTAGCCCAGCACCTCAAGGTTTCCATCCCATTGCACCAGAGGGACAATAAAAACCTGATGCTGTTTTTCATCGCTATAATAAATAGCATATAATAAAGTTAGAACAAAGTATTTCTTTTAAATAGAAAAGTAAAAAGAAAAAAATGGAAACACATGTACCATAAAATTCAGAACGGGTATTAAAAACTGTGTAAAAATTTTTGAGGTGTGACCTATTTAATTGCTTCTGCTAATACTGATTTCATTCTCCTCTGGATATAAGTCTTAGCAGTAAGCACACAAGTATGAATATATATATATATATATATATATATGTGTGTATATATATGTGTGTATATGTATGTATATGTGTATATATATATATATATATATATATATATATATATATATATATCCCAGTTAATCCTCCGAACTGACAAGTTTAAAAGAGATGGAGCGTCCTCTTTACCATGAAAGTTGAACATGCAATTAAACTGAACAGGAAGCCTCTCCAAAGCTTGCTCCGGAGCTCAGCTTGGCAGTTAGATTGCACATCACCCCCCTGTCAGTCCCACGTCATAAGCATCCACTGGGAGGACAATGCCTTGCACTCTGCACAGGCTAGCAATCCTAGACGAGTCATATTAGAGATGATCGTGGGGACTGGTGTTAGATTACCCACACCAGACACAACAAATGGAGCCAGGAGCGGCCTGCACATGGATTGCTGGCTGCTGAGAAAGAGAGGAGTGGGCAGACAGACACACGCCCACCTGGTAAGCATTTCAGAAGAAAAGACAGCTACTGTAGAGTAAGGTAAGAGGGTCCTCCGGCTGAAAGGTAAGGGCTGGTCAAAAGAATTTAAGTCTGTACTTCTAAGCAGGTTTACTCTATGCTGCAGAAATAAGTGTTCCAGCCAGTGCCCAGGGTGGGCCCCACATCTGCTTCTTCTCCACAAGTTACTTCAGTGGGAATGGCAGAATATTTAACTAATATCTGTCTCCCCTACAAAATCTCCATAAGCACCTTGAGGTGCTCCATCTAATTCATCTTGGTGACTCCAGCACAGTACCTACCACACACAGTGGAACCCCAAAATATGAAAGGGCAGGATGGAAAATGAGTATCTCATGTGATCTTCAAATAATGGGTGTCTACATGTTTGATAGTATCAGTCAAACTCACTGGCATCTAGATGTCACCCGAATAGACAGATGCTTCAACTACAATACTTCCTTTCTCCTGGCCACAACACTAAACCTCTTGATAGACAGGACAGGGGAGTTTTTATTTCTAGTATGGACCCAGTAACTTCTGCTCACTTGTCTGGACTTTTACAGTATAAAACAGTCATAGGAAACCAGCACGTGTAAGAGTGGTTACCTTACACTGAGGACCATCAGACAGGGGTGGGGGTGGGGGGATGTCTCTTCTCATCATGTTAGTTTCATATGGCATGGCGATTTCTAGTAAAGTCAATTACCTTGTGTGTCTCCCCCACAAAGTCTCTATGAGCATCTTGAAGTGCTTCATCTAATTGACCTTGGTGATGAGACGAAAAGAGAGGAAGAAAAAGGAAGGGAGGGAGGGAGGGAGGGAGGGAGGGAGGGAGGGAGGGAGGGAGGGAGGATACAGACCTATAAAAAAGATGGTAAAGTACTTCCATTTGTAAGTGGCATGATGTTGTATCTATAAGATCATAGAGAATCCTCTAAAATATTGCTAGAGTTAATAAATGAGGCCAGCAATGTTTCAGAATGCAAGACCAAAACACAAAACAACTATTTTTATTTATTAACAACTTCCAATGAAACTGACAATTCACACACACTGCACTAATAGGTGGATAGACAGGAAGATGATAGATTCATAGATGATAGATAAATAGATAGATAGATGGGTAGATAGATAGATAGTAGATATGTAGATGGGTAGATAGACAGATGATAGATATGTAGATAGATGGGTAGATAGATGATACATATGTAGGTAGGTAGGTAGATAGATAGATAGATAGATAGATAGATAGATAGATGATAAGATACTGAAGAATTTAATAATAGAGCTTCAAGGCTTATACAACTGAAATTACAAAAGACCATGAAAAACGTTAATGAATGGTGGGTGAGATTAAGTCTGATGACAGAGTTTGATCCTGGACCCCATGTGTTGGAAGGATTGAAGTAATTCACAAGTTGACCTCTGACCTCCATATATGTGCCTTGACATTCCCACTTGCATGCACAGGCATGCACATGCTCTCTGCCATGCATGTGCGTGTACACACACACACACACACGAGCGAGCAATAAGTAAGATTTCTAAAATTGTAGAGAACATAAAGAAGATGTACACGGTAAACGGAAATACCTGTCAGTTTTTTTCACTGTGCCAAACTCCTACAAATAAAAATTAAAGGAAGGCGGGACTATGGGCTCATGGGTGGCTAGCCTCACGGCTTTTGGACCTGAGGTAAAGGAAGGCATCACAGGGAGGGTCATATGGTGAAGCAAAGCTGCCCAGCTATGGCAGACACGAAGGGGAGAGGGGAAGCGTGAGGGAAGGGAGAGGGGAAAAGAAAGGGAGCGAGTGCTTGCCTGCTTGCCTGCCTGCATGCATGCATTCATGCATGCGTGCCTGTGTGTACGTGTGTACGCATATGCATATACACAACCCTACAGTGAAAATGCCAGTTTCTCGTTTATTTAATGGTCAAATATTTAAACAGGCATTTATCTAAAGAAGATACAAGACTTGTACATGACAATGCCCTCAGTACCCTTAGCTGAAAATGTCAGTTAAAACCACAGAGATACCACTGACAAGGGCTAGGATGGCTATGAGGAGCGTGGCAAGCACAGCCAGGTTTAAGGAGACCCTGGGCCCTTGTGCACAGCTGGTGGGAAGGGAAGTGGGATAGACCCTTTGGGACCAGTGGCAGTGCCTCGAAAAGCTAACCATAAAGGTATCTACCAAATGATGCAGAGCTGTAATCCTCACTATATACCAAGGCAAGAGAATGGACAACGTATGTCCACACAAAAATTTGTTCATGGATAGTCAGAGAATCCTTAATCATAGTAGTGGAAAGGTGGAAGGGACCCAACTGTCCACACACACTGATGAGTGGATAAACAAAATGTATCCTGCCCATGTAAAGGACTCTTATTCAGTCATTAAAAAGAATAAAAATCTGACTTAGTACATCTTCAGACCATTACAGATTGTAAACTTTGAAAACACTTGAGTGAAAGAAATTATACACAAGTGGTTATGGATTTGGAGGGTCTCAAGGATTTCCAGGATATGAATAGACCAGAAGAGACAAATATACAATCCGTACAAGAAGCATATTGGTTTGTACCAAGGCCAAGGAAGTAAAGATATGGAGTGACTGGTAAGGGTACAGGTTTCCTTATAAAGTGTCAAAATGTTCCAGACATTACGGTTGCCCAATCTGTGAATATATTATAAAGGCTAACTGAACTGCACACTGTAAAAGAGTAAAATTGTGTTATGTATATCTCATCTTTATGCTTTTACAGCATGGGGAGGAAACTCCCCATCCAACTTTGCAGTGTTTGCACGAATGCCCTTCAGGATAATCAGTGGTTTGGGTGCTACACGAAGGTTTTCATGGGCTGTACCATGATCTGCCTTGTTGAGGATCAGTTCTAATACTTTGTCTTAATTTGGCTCCCAAAGCTGCTTTCCAAACTTAGGGTCCCTACTCCCAGCTGGCTTCGGGGAGACAGAGGCAAGACTTTTAGATTGCGATTGGGTCAGGGGTAGCAGAAATGAAATATGTATTTAACAAATATTAATTCAAGAATACCAGAGAGGAGTGTGTGCTAGCAGCAGAGAGGTTTAGAAGGGACCAACCATTTAGCTAGTCAAGGCTAAATGGTTGGTCCCTTCTAAAATCAGCTGGTGTGAGTGGGGGGGAGGGAGTCTTTCATGACTCCAGAGCTCTTGGGTGGGTGCAGCATACCCTCCAGGAGCCAAATAGGATTAACTAAATCACTGATATACTATACAGTCTTGCAAACTATTTGAAAGAAATTCATGGTTCAGTGTGTGTTTAGGCATACACACACACACATGCACACGCGCGCACGCACACACACACACACCAGGTGTGTTTACCCATTCATCAATGTGTAGACAGTCGGGTCTCTTCAACCTTTCGACTATTATGATTAATGATTCTCACATGCTTGCACACACTACTGATAACACTCAAAAGGAGAGTTCTTGAGAGAGAGAACTTTGTTCTATCTAGAACACTCAAAGGGTACTGGCTTTGTTATGATGTTTTAACACAATGTCTTGCCAGGTACCTCTGGCTGGCCTAATACTGTGTAGCACAAACTGACCTCAAACTCATGACCATCTGAGTGATCCAGTTATTAGGTGAGTAACACCATACCCAAGCTCTGGGTCCTTGGTTGCTCTGGCCTCACGACAAGAGCTCAGACACCACATTAGCCTGGCGATGGTGTACATGGAGAAACCAGGATCTCCCTCAAACTGGGAAGCCCAATTGGAAAGAGCCGATACCAAGCAGGCTTATGTGTGCTTTGTATTTTCTTCTCTTTACATTGGCTTCCAACTTTTCAATACTAAGCAAATTTATACGAGTCAAGAATTATTTTAAGTGCAGATTTAAAAAATAAATGAAGGTGGGACTGGGGAAAGATGTCTCGGGGGTTAAGAGCACTTGCTGCTCTCACAGAGAACTCTAGTTCAGTTCTCAGCACCCATACTAGGCAGCTCACAACCATCTATAATTCCAGTTCTCAGGGATCCAATGCCGTTTTCTGGCCTCCAGATGGATGTGTACGTACACATGTGCACATCTGTGACTTCACACACACACAAATAAACAATAAAACACATCTTAAAATAAATAAATAAATAAATAAATAAATAAATAAATAAATGAAAACAGGAAGGGAGCTAAAATAAAGAAATGGGAAAAACTCCCCTCGTGACTCAGTTGCCCACTCACTCAATTGCTATGCCTGTAGCCATAGCAATAATGGCCGTGGGCCCACAATCTCCCTCACCCAGACTGTACCCCTGCATCCTAGGCTAGGGCCATGGGGACAACGGAACAGTATCCTCAACCAGGCAAGACCATGATTCTTACTATAAGTTCAGCAGTTTCTGTCATAAAGCCCTCTCCGGTTATTGCACGCTTTGATGGATTACCAAAGTGATAACATAGTGGTGACTGTTCATTTTGTTCAGATTTATAGCAGCTTTCAAGAACAGAGCATTTGCCTGTCTCCTCACTGGCCCGTGGACAGAAGTCCTACCTCTTAATACAGACTTACAAAGTAACCGTCATCTTACAGTGAAGGCTTGGGAAAGAGGCTTCTCCCTCCAAGCTATAAGACAGAGCTGTCCACGCTTTCTGAAAGATAACGTGGGAACACACATCCAGAGACTCACAAAACATTCTAGCTCTTGGCCCAATCATGACACATCCAGCAACTTACTCCAAGGGAATAATGGTGTGTGCACTCAGAGGTTTAGCTATAAGAATGTACCTGGCAGAGCTGTTTGTAACAGCAAGAAGCCAGATTCAAGCTTCAAGAGCAACTTGATACATCCTCACCATGACCCAGAGCATCAGCCAAGGACAATGAGGGAGGGAAGACTTTGTGGCATTGGAAGCGCCCATTAAGTGTTAAGCTTAAAAATGAGTCTTAATACAACATAAAAGGTAGCATTTTTGTGAGATATATATACACATAGAATGTATATTTAGACATATACACAGAATAAATTACAATGACTGTGATGAAGTCAAGACTTTCTGTGTGAAAGGAAAACATCCAATTGGGATTAGAAATCGTTATGTCATGTTTTTAATCATGAATATATATCGCCATGGTAATAAAAAATAAAAATTTTCCTTTTTAAAAAAAAAGTCAAAATCGTAGTAAGACAAGAAATATTTATATCTATAACTTGAAATAAAATTATCACTATAATTATTTCTACATTTAGTTCCTAGCTTCCTAGCTGCCAAGGCAAGAGAAAATAAATAAAGAATTTGATAGATCTTCACTGTTTTATCAGCAGTATTCTGGCATTGGATTCTAGGAGGAGTTTACACTGTCTGTTCCTGTATTACACTAAGTCACTTTATGTGGGCCAGCAATGGCTCCCTCATAGCACTGACCCTTGTTCTAACTGCTCTGGCATCTGGTGAAGGCCTGGCTCCCAGCCTTGCTAAGGAGCAAACATCACTTTGTCTGCAGAGTGCATCCATCCCTGTTTTCCACCACAGTGACTCAGACCCAGCATGACGTCATGTTTTCAACACATCATCTAACAGCACCCGGCTTTCACACCCTACCCATGGCCCTGGCGCTTTTTGCTGTGAATAAGGACATCCAGTCTGCCTCACCAGTGTGACGGGTCATGAAGAGTGGTATGTGATGAGCTCTGCGAATCTACCTTTCTCTGTCAGGCATCTATCTGCTGGAGGGCTCCTGACAAGACAGAGCAAACAAAATTAGCCCAGTGGCTAGGGGGGTTCACTCCGAAACTCTGTAGAAGTCACAAAGGCTTCAAGGGCTTCAAGGGCCTTGCCCTGAAGTGGCTGCAACAGGCAGAGCTCCTAAGGCAACCGACTAACCACTTTTGTCTGAGCCAGAGTACCCAAAGGCTCTGGCATAGTAGAATGACGGAGTCGGGGCGTGGGGGGGGGGCGGGGAGTGGGGAGGAGTCAAGTCCATTGTCTCCTGTGGGCTTCGTCTAGAGCAGTGGTTCTTTTCCTAACGCTGCGACCCTTTAATACAGTTCCTCATGTTGTGGTGACCTCCAACCATAAAACAACCACCGTGTTGCTACTTCACAACTGTAATTTCGCTACTGTTATAAATTGTAATGTAAATATATTGAATATGCAGAATAAGTGACTCTCCCCAAAGGGATTGCAACCCACAGATCAAAAACCACTGGTCTAGAAGAAAAGTCCAATTCCCCCCTTTGACTTAACCTTCAGCCTCTCTCAGAGCCTGTGGCTCCAAGTCTTAAGATGACAGAGTTTGGAGGCTACCTCTGCCACATCCTCTCTCCTCCAGGCTCCCTCTTCTCTGCAGGTTTCACACTTATCTTCAAGCCCCCCTACCCCCCAGTGAGCTGTGCCCTTACCAACAGCGTGGATTTTCTTACATATGTGACCTCTGAGAGACCTCGCCCACCGATGACTCTTTGGTGTGAATCATGCATATCTTGAGTTTTCACCCATCACAGGCTGTCTCACTCAGCACTTCCCACGGTGCCTGGTACATAAAAGTGGCCGGGATGGCGAGGAAGGTCAAAGCATTGCTGGAAGAACCACATATAACAAACCCAGGCGTGCTTTGAGACAGCAAGGGGCCTGTTTTGTAGTGCTTCAAAAGCTGGTTTATTGAGAGGTGTGCTGGACAGGTATTTTTCATTCTGCAAGAAGCAACGTATTTGTGCGGCACAAAATGAATTTAGGAGCAGTAGAGGAGTACATAAAATGAGAATAAAGTATTGTTTCATAAAATGT